>NW_027364792.1:0-175374 GCF_046119375.1 Phyllobates terribilis
GACCCCCCCACACACACACACAGAGCGCGCCAGACCCCCCCCACACACACACAGAGAGCGCGCCAGACCCCCCCCCCACACACACAGAGAGCGCGCCAGACCTCCCCCACACACACAGAGAGCGCCAGACCTCCCCCACACACACACAGCGCGC
The DNA here is from genome assembly GCF_046119375.1 of Phyllobates terribilis. NCBI lineage: Eukaryota > Metazoa > Chordata > Amphibia > Anura > Dendrobatidae > Phyllobates > Phyllobates terribilis. The sequence goes on from NW_027364792.1 coordinate 155, forward strand.
CAGACCTCCCCCACACACACACAGCGCGCGCCAGACCCCCCACACACACACAGCGCGCCAGACCTCACCCACACACACAGAGCGCGCCAGACCCCCCCCCCACAGAGAGCGCGCCAGACCCCCCCCCACACACACACACACACAGAGAGCGCGCCAGACCCCCCCCCCACACACAGCGCGCCAGACCCCCCCACACACACACACAGAGCGCGCCAGACCCCCCCACACACACACAGAGAGCGCGCCAGACCCCCCCACACACACAGCGCGCACCAGACCCCCCCACACACACACAGCGGGCACCAGACCCCCCCCCACACACACACAGAGCGCGCCAGACCCCCCCACACACACACAGCGCGCCAGACCCCCCCACACACACACACAGCGCGCCAGACCCCCCCACACACACACAGAGAGCGCACCAGACCCCCCACACACACACAGAGAGCGCGCCAGACCCCCCCCCACACACACACAGAGCGCGCCAGACCCCCCCACACACACACACAGAGAGCGCGCCAGACCCCCCACACACACACAGAGAGCGCGCCAGACCTCCCCCACACACACAGAGAGCGCGCCAGACCCCCCACACACACACAGCGCGCCAGACCTCACCCACACACAGAGCGCGCCAGACCCCCCCCACACACACAGCGCGCACCAGACCCCCCACACACACACAGAGCGCGCGACAGACCCCCCACACACACAGAGAGCACGCCAGACCCCCCACACACACACAGCGTGCCAGACCTCACCCACACAGAGCGCGCCAGACCCCCCCACACACACACAGAGCGCGCGCCAGACCCCCCACACACACAGAGAGCGCGCCAGACCCCCCCACACACACACACAGCGCGCACCAGACCCCCCCCACACACACACAGCGCGCACCAGACCCCCCCACACACAGAGAGCGCGCCAGACCCCCCACACACAGCGCGCCAGACCTCCCCCACACACACACAGCGCGCACCAGACCCCCCACACACAGCGCGCCAGACCTCCCCCACACACACACACCACGCACCAGACCCCCCCACACACAGAGCGCGCCAGACCCCCCCACACACACAGAGCGCGCCAGACCCCCCCCACACACACACAGAGAGCGCGCCAGACCCCCCCCCACACACAGAGAGCGCGCCAGACCCCCCCCCACACACACAGAGCGCGCCAGACCCCCCCCCACACACACAGAGCGCGCCAGACCCCCCCCCCCACACACAGAGAGCGCGCCAGACCCCCCCCCACACACACAGAGCGCGCCAGACCCCCCCCACGCACACAGAGCGCGCCAGACCCCCCCCACACACACAGAGAGCGCGCCAGACCCCCCCCCACACACACAGAGCGCGCCAGACCCCCCCCACACACAGAGCGCGCCAGACCCCCCCACACACACACACAGAGAGCGCGCCAGACCCCCCCCACACACAGAGCGCGCCAGACCCCCCCCACACACACACAGAGAGCGCGCCAGACCCCCCCCCCACACACAGAGAGCGCGCCAGACCCCCCCACACACAGAGAGCGCGCCAGACCCCCCACACACAGAGAGCGCGCCAGACCCCCCCCCCCCACACACAGAGAGCGCGCCAGACCCCCCCCACACACACACACAGAGCGCGCCAGACTCCCCCACACACACAGAGCGCGCCAGACCCCCCCCCACACACAGAGCGCGCCAGACCCCCCACACACACACACAGAGAGCGCGCCAGACCCCCCCCACACACACACAGAGAGCGCGCCAGACCCCCCCCCCCACACACACACACACACACACACACACACACACACAGAGAGCGCGCCAGACCCCCCCCCCCCCACACACACACACACACACACACACACACACACAGAGCGCGCCAGACCCCCACACACACACACAGCGCGCCAGACCCGCACATACAGGGAGCCGACACCACAGAACAGCATTGTCCAGACCATGTAGGATACAATACACTGAGGACCCAATTACGATGAGACTCACCGGGGGGCGATGCACCAGCCAATACGCCTTCTCCTGACAATCCAGGACCACACGATCTGACTTCTTCCGCTCCTTTCCTGCCCTAAGATAACAAGCAAGAAAGTGTAGACATGAAGCAGGCGGCTCAGGATGAGCAGAGGGTGTGAGGTCTGTGGATTGGCGGTGGAGGGGGATCAATGGCAAAGGGGGTAATGATCGGCGGGGGGGTGGTAATGATCGGCGGGGGTGGGGGTATAGTAATGATCGGCGGGGGTGGGGGAATAGTAATGATCGGCGGGGGTGGGGGAATAGTAATGATCGGCGGGGGTGGGGGAATAGTAATGATCGGCGGGGCACTCACTTGTACTGCTCCTTCGCCTGCATGATGATAAAGTCCCACTTGTGGTTGATCTTCTTGTTCAGCGCGCTGTAATTCTCCTGGGACCGAAAAAAATACTATCAGCAGCTAGTAATGACGAGAGCGCGGGGTATCCACAGGGGGGCCGGGTGTGGCGGCGGGGTATCCACAGGGGGTCCGGGTGTGGCGGCAGGGTATCCACAGGGGGTCCGGGTGTGGCGGCGGGTCACGTGCAGACATGGCGGCGGGGTATCCACAAGGTGTCCGGAGGAGGTGGCAGGGTACTATCCACAGGGGGTCCGGATGTGGCAGCGGGTCACGTGCAGACATGGAGGCGGTGTATCCACAGGGGATCTGGATGTGGCGGTGGGTTGAATGCAGACATGGCGGCGGGGTATCCACAGGGGATCTGGATGTGGCGGTGGGTTGCGTGCAGACATGGCGGCGGGGTATCCACAGGGGATCTGGATGTGGCAGTGGGTTGCGTGCAGACATGGCAGCGGGGTATCCACAGGGGATCTGGATGTGGCGGTGGGTTGAATGCAGACATGGCGGCGGGGTATCCACAGGGGATCTGGATGTGGCGGTGGGTTGCGTGCAGACATGGCGGCGGAGTATCCACAGGAGATCTGGATGTGGCGGTGGGTTGCGTGCAGACATGGAGGCGGTGTATCCACAGGGGATCTGGATGTGGCGGTGGGTTGCGTGCAGACATGGCGGCGGAGTATCCACAGGGGATCTGGATGTGGCGGCGGGTCACGTGCAGACATGGCGGCGGGGTATCCACCGGTGGCCCAGATGTGGCAGGTCACGTGCAGACATGGCGGCGGGGTATCCACAGGGGGTCCAGATGTGGCGGGTCACGTGCAGACATGGCGGCGGGGTATCCACAGGGGGTCCAGATGTGGCGGGTCACGTGCAGACATGGCGGCGGGGTATCTACAGGGGGCCCAGATGTGGCGACGGGTCATGTGCAGACATGGCGGCAGGGTATCCACCGGGGGCCCAGATGTGGCGGCGGGTCACGTGCAGACATGGCGGCGGGGTATCCACAGGGGGTCCGGGTGTGGCAGCAGGGTATCCACAGGGGGCCCAGATGTGGCGGCGGGTCATATGCAGACATGGTAGCGGGGTATCTACAGGGGGTCCGGATGTGGCGGCGGGGTATCCACAGGGGGTCCGGATGTGGCAGGTCGCGTGCAGACATGGCGGTGGGGTATCCACAGGGGGTCCGGATGTGGCAGGTCACGTGAAGACATGGCGGTGGGGTATCCACAGGGGGTCCGGATGTGGCAGGTCACGTGCAGACATGGTGGCGGGGTATCCACAGGGGGTCCGGGTGTGGCGGCAGGGTACTATCCACAGGGGGTCCGGGTGTGGCTGGCAGGGTACTATCCACAGGGGGTCCGGGTGGGGCGGTGCTGGCGCTCACCTTCTCATACTCCTCCAGGATTCCCTTCTTCCGGATATTTTTCTTCGCCAGATAAATGGCTAAAAACCGATAAATACATTATTATTAATATTCGGCGCGGTATCTGACTCCTCCCCATCATTTACATAACGCCGGACATACGCACCATAGTCGGTGTCCTCCGCCGGCCACTGCTGCGTCGGCCAAAAATACGGAGTCTGAGGAGAGAACAGGAAAAGGTGACGTCTGAACCCCGAGAACCGTACAGGGGCCCTCACCACCCCCCCAACCACAGGGCAGCCCCCGAGAACCGTACAGGGGCCCTCACCACCCCCCCCACCAGAGGGCAGCCCCCACCCCCCCCCCCCGAGAACCGTACAGGGGCCCTCACCACCCCCCCATCTACAGGGCAGCCCCCGAGAACCGTACAGGGGCCCTCACCACCCCCCCATCTACAGGGCAGCCCCCGAGAACCGTACAGGGGCCCTCACCCCCCCCCCCATCTACAGGGCAGCCCCCCGAGAACCGTACAGAGGCCCTCACCACCCCACCATCTACAGGGCAGCCCCCCGAGAACCGTACAGGGGCCCTCACCACCCCCCCCCTCCCCCCATCTACAGGGCGGCCCCCCCGAGAACCGTACAGGGGCCCTCACCCCCCCCCCCCCCCCATCTACAGGGCAGCCCCCCCGAGAACCGTACAGGGGCCCTCACCACCCCCCCATCTACAGGGCAGCCCCCCCGAGAACCGTACAGGGGCCCTCACCACCCCCCCCCCCCCATCTACAGGGCAGCCCCCCCGAGAACCGTACAGGGGCCCTCACCACCCCCCCATCTACAGGGCAGCCCCCCGAGAACCGTACAGGGGCCCTCACCACCCCATCTACAGGGCAGCCCCCCGAGAACCGTACAGGGGCCCTCACCACACCACCCATCTACACATCTACAGGGCAGCCCCCGAGAACCGTACAGGGGCCCTCACCACCCCCCCCCCCCCCAATCTACAGGGCAGCCCCCGGGAACCGTACAGGGGCCCTCACCACCCCCCCATCTACAGGGCAGCCCCCGAGAACCGTACAGAGGCCCTCACCACACCACCCATCTACACATCTACAGGGCAGCCCCCGAGCACCGTACAGGGGCCCTCACCACCCCCCCCCCCCCAATCTACAGGGCAGCCCCCGGGAACCGTACAGGGGCCCTCACCACCCCACCCATCTACACATCTACAGGGCAGCCCCCGAGCACCGTACAGGGGCCCTCATCACCCCCCCCCCCCCAATCTACAGGGCAGCCCCCCCGAGAACCGTACAGAGGCCCTCACCACCCCCCCATCTTCAGGGCAGCCCCCCGAGAACCGTACAGGGGCCCTCACCACCCCCCCCTCCCCCCATCTACAGGGCGGCCCCCCGAGAACCGTACAGGGGCCCTCACCCCCCCCCCCCCATCTACAGGGCAGCCCCCCCGAGAACCATACAGGGGCCCTCACCACCCCCCATCTACAGGGCAGCCCCCCCGAGAACCGTACAGGGGCCCTCACCACCCCCCCCATCTACAGGGCAGCCCCCCCGAGAACCGTACAGGGGCCCTCACCACCCCCCCATCTACAGGGCAGCCCCCCGAGAACCGTACAGGGGCCCTCACCACCCCATCTACAGGGCAGCCCCCCCCGAGAACCGTACAGGGGTCCTCACCACCCCCCCATCTACAGGGCAGCCCCCCCGAGAACCGTACAGGGGCCCTCACCACCCCCCCATCTACAGGGCAGCCCCCGGGAACCGTACAGGGGCCCTCACCACCCCCCCCCCCCCATCTACAGGGCAGCCCCCCCCCCGAGAACCGTACAGGGGTCCTCACCACCCCCCCCATCTACAGGGCAGCCCCCCCGAGAACCGTACAGGGGCCCTCACCACCCCCCCATCTACAGGGCAGCCCCCGGGAACCGTACAGGGGCCCTCACCACCCCCCCACCCCCCCATCTACAGGGCAGCCCCCGGGAACCATACAGGGGCCCTCACCACCCCCCCCCCCCATCTACACATCTACAGGGCAGCCCCCGATAACCGTACAGGGGCCCTCACCCCCCCCCCCCCCCCCATCTACAGGGCAGCCCCCCCGAGAACCGTACAGGGGCCCTCACCACCCCCCCCCCCCCCATCTACAGGGCAGCCCCCGGGAACCGTACAGGGGCCCTCACCACCCCCCCCATCTACACATCTACAGGGCAGCCCCCGAGCACCGTACAGGGGCCCTCACCACCCACCCCCCCCATCTACAGGGCAGCCCCCCCGAGAACCGTACAGGGGCCCTCACCACCCCCCCATCTACAGGGCAGCCCCCCCGAGAACCGTACAGGGGCCCTCACCCCCCCCCCCCATCTACAGGGCAGCCCCCCCGAGAACCGTACAGGGGCCCTCACCCCCCCCCCCCCCCCCATCTACAGGGCAGCCCCCGAAAACCGTACAGGGGCCCTCACCACCCCCCCATCTACAGGGCAGCCCCCGAGAACCGTACAGGGGCCCTCACCACCCCCCCATCTACAGGGGCCCTCACCCCCCCCACCCCCCATCTACAGGGCAGCCCCCCCGAGAACCGTACAGGGGCCCTCACCCCTCCCCGATAACTGTACAGGGGCCCTCACCCCCTCCCCCGATCACTGTACAGGGGCCCTCACCCCTCCCCGATCACTGTACAGGGGCCCTCACCCCTCCCCGATCACTGTACAGGGGCCCTCACCCCCCCCCCCGATCACTGTACAGGGGCCCTCACCCCCCCCCCCGATCACTGTACAGGGGCCCTCACCCCCCCCCCGATCACTGTACAGGGGCCCTCACCCCTCCCCGATCACTGTACAGGGGCCCTCACCCCCCCCCCCGATCACTGTACAGGGGCCCTCACCCCTCCCCGATCACTGTACAGGGGCCCTCACCCCCCCCCCCCGATCACTGTACAGGGGCCCTCACCCCCCCCCCCCGATCACTGTATAGGGGCCCTCACCCCCCCCCGATCACTGTACAGGGGCCTTCACCCCCCTCCCCCCGATCACTGTACAGGGGCCCTCACCCCCCCCGATCACTGTACAGGGGCCCTCACCCCCCCCGATCACTGTACAGGGGCCCTCACCCCCCCCGATCACTGTACAGGGGCCCTCACCCCCCCCCGATCACTGTACAGGGGCCCTCACCCCCCCCCCCCGATCACTGTACAGGGGCCCTCCCCCGATCACTGTACAGGGGCCCTCACCCCCCCCGATCACTGTACAGGGGCCCTCACCCCCCCCCCCGATCACTGTACAGGGGCCCTCACCCCCCCCCCCCCGATCACTGTACAGGGGCCCTCACCCCCCCCCCCCCGATCACTGTACAGGGGCCCTCACCCCCCCCCCCCCGATCACTGTACAGGGGCCCTCACCCCCCCCCCCGATCACTGTACAGGGGCCCTCACCCCCCTCCCCCCGATCACTGTACAGGGGCCCTCACCCCCCTCCCCCCGATCACTGTACAGGGGCCCTCACCCCCCCCCCCCGATCACTGTACAGGGGCCCTCACCCCCCCCCCCCGATCACTGTACAGGGGCCCTCACCCCCCCCCCCCGATCACTGTACAGGGGCCCTCACCCCCCCCCCCCCGATCACTGTACAGGGGCCCTCACCCCCCCCCCCCCGATCACTGTACAGGGGCCCTCACCCCCCCCCCCCCGATCACTGTACAGGGGCCCTCACCCCCCCCCCCCGATCACTGTACAGGGGCCCTCACCCCTCCCCGATCACTGTACAGGGGCCCTCACCCCTCCCCGATCACTGTACAGGGGCCCTCACCCCTCCCCGATCACTGTACAGGGGCCCTCACCCCCCCCGATCACTGTACAGGGGCCCTCACCCCCCCCCCCCCCGATCACTGTACAGGGGCCCTCACCCCCCTCCCCCGATCACTGTACAGGGGCCCTCACCCCCCCCCGATCACTGTACAGGGGCCCTCACCCCTCCCCCCCGATCACTGTACAGGGGCCCTCACCCCTCCCCGATCACTGTACAGGGGCCCTCACCCCCCTCCCCCCGATCACTGTACAGGGGCCCTCACCCCCCTCCCCCCGATCACTGTACAGGGGCCCTCACCCCCCCCCCCCCCGATCACTGTACAGGGGCCCTCACCCCCCCCCCCCCCCGATCACTGTACAGGGGCCCTCACCCCCCTCCCCCCGATCACTGTACAGGGGCCCTCACCCCCCTCCCCCCGATCACTGTACAGGGGCCCTCACCCCTCCCCGATCACTGTACAGGGCCCTCACCCCCCCCGATCACTGTACAGGGGCCCTCACCCCTCCCCCCGATCACTGTACAGGGGCCCTCACCCCCCTCCCCCGATCACTGTACAGGGGCCCTCACCCCCCGCCGATCACTGTACAGGGGCCCTCACCCCTCCCCCCCGATCACTGTACAGGGGCCCTCACCCCCCTCCCCCCGATCACTGTACAGGGGCCCTCACCCCCCTCCCCCCGATCACTGTACAGGGGCCCTCACCCCCCTCCCCCCGATCACTGTACAGGGGCCCTCACCCCCCTCCCCCGATCACTGTACAGGGGCCCTCACCCCCCTCCCCCCGATCACTGTACAGGGGCCCTCACCCCCCTCCCCCCGATCACTGTACAGGGGCCCTCACCCCCCTCCCCCCGATCACTGTACAGGGGCCCTCACCCCCCTCCCCCCGATCACTGTACAGGGGCCCTCACCCCCCCCCCCCCCGATCACTGTACAGGGGCCCTCACCCCCCTCCCCCCGATCACTGTACAGGGGCCCTCACCCCCCTCCCCCCGATCACTGTACAGGGGCCCTCACCCCCCCCCCCGATCACTGTACAGGGGCCCTCACCCCCCTCCCCCCGATCACTGTACAGGGGCCCTCACCCCCCCCCCCGATCACTGTACAGGGGCCCTCACCCCCCTCCCCCCGATCACTGTACAGGGGCCCTCACCCCCCTCCCCCCGATCACTGTACAGGGGCCCTCACCCCCCCCCCCGATCACTGTACAGGGGCCCTCACCCCCCCCCCCCCGATCACTGTACAGGGGCCCTCACCCCCCTCCCCCCGATCACTGTACAGGGGCCCTCACCCCCCCCCCCGATCACTGTACAGGGGCCCTCACCCCCCTCCCCCCGATCACTGTACAGGGGCCCTCACCCCCCCCCCCGATCACTGTACAGGGGCCCTCACCCCTCCCCGATCACTGTACAGGGGCCCTCACCCCCCCCCCCCCGATCACTGTACAGGGGCCCTCACCCCCCCCCCGATCACTGTACAGGGGCCCTCACCCCCCCCCCCGATCACTGTACAGGGGCCCTCACCCCCCCCCCCCGATCACTGTACAGGGGCCCTCACCCCCCCCCCCGATCACTGTACAGGGGCCCTCACCCCCCTCCCCCCGATCACTGTACAGGGGCCCTCACCCCCCCCCCCCGATCACTGTACAGGGGCCCTCACCCCCCTCCCCCCGATCACTGTACAGGGGCCCTCACCCCCCCCCCGATCACTGTACAGGGGCCCTCACCCCCCCCCCCGATCACTGTACAGGGGCCCTCACCCCCCTCCCCCCGATCACTGTACAGGGGCCCTCACCCCCCCCCCCCGATCACTGTACAGGGGCCCTCACCCCCCTCCCCCCGATCACTGTACAGGGGCCCTCACCCCCCCCCCCCGATCACTGTACAGGGGCCCTCACCCCCCCCCCCGATCACTGTACAGGGGCCCTCACCCCCCTCCCCCCGATCACTGTACAGGGGCCCTCACCCCCCCCCCCCGATCACTGTACAGGGGCCCTCACCCCCCCCCCCCGATCACTGTACAGGGGCCCTCACCCCCCCCCCCGATCACTGTACAGGGGCCCTCGTGCACAGAAAGTCTGACAGGAAATCTCCTTTGTTGCTCAGCTCTTATGTAACCAGAGAGCAGCTTTCATTTTACCTCAGCCTGGAGCGGCCGACATGGAGGATTCAGAAGGTCAGCGGCCGTCGTACGCCCCGCTCGAGGGGCCCGTCGTACGCCCCGCCCGAGGCGCCACTATGCGAGGGGGGCCGTCGGACGCCCCGCCCGAGGCGCTACTATGCGAGGGGGGCCGTCGGACGCCCCGCCCGAGGGGCCACTATACGAGGGGGGCCGTCGGACGCCCTGCCCGAGGGGCCACTATACGAGGGGGCCGTCGTACGCCCCGCCCGAGGGGCCACTATGCGAGGGGGGCCGTCGTACGCCCCGCCCGAGGCGCCACTATGCGAGGGGGGCCGTCGTACGCCCCGCCCGAGGCGCCACTATGCGAGGGGGGCCGTCGTACGCCCCGCCCGAGGCGCCACTATGCGAGGGGGGCCGTCGTACGCCCCGCCCGAGGGGCCACTATGCGAGGGGGGCCGTCGTACGCCCCGCCCGAGGGGCCACTATGCGAGGGGGGCGTCGTACGCCCCGCCCGAGGGAACCGCCCCCTCGTTCTACACACAGCGAGATGGGGGCGAGAAGACCCGGCCTCTGCTGCCCCCATATTACTACCAACATCCTCAAAACTATCAATAGAGATCAATCAGAATACACCAAGAATACTGCACCAGCACAGCACCCCTCCCGTATCCTGCACCCCTCCAGCATCCTCCCCCCCATATCACACCCCTACCGTATCCTGCACCCTTCCCGTATCCTCCCCACCATATCACACCCCTCCCGTATTCCCGTATCCTCCCCCGATATCCTCCCCCCCATATCACATCCCTCCCGTATCCTGCACCCCTCCCGTATCCTCCCCCCCATATCACACCCCTCCCGTATCCCCCCCCCCCCCATATCACACCCCGCGCGAAGGAACCGCCCCCTCGTTCTACACACAGCGAGATGGGGGCGAGATGGGGACGAGAAGACCCGGCCTCTGCTGCCCCCATATTACTACCAACATCCTCAAAACTATCAATAGAGATCAACTAGAATACTGCACCAGCACAGCACCCCTCCCGTATCCCCCTCCCCCCATATCACACACCTCCCGTATCCTCCCCCCCATATCACACACCTCCCATATCCCCCCCATATCACACACCTCCCGTATCCTCCCCCCCCATATCACACACCTCTCGTATCGCCCCCCCATATCACACACCTCCCGTATCCAACCCCCCCCTATAACACACGTCTCCCGTATCCTCCCCCCCCCATATCACACACCTCCCGTATCCTCCCCCCCCCATATCACACACCTCCCGTATCCTCCCCCCCCATATCACACACCTCCCGTATCCTCCCCCCCCATATCACACACCTCCCGTATCCTCCCCCCCCATATCACACACCTCCCGTATCCTCCCCCCCCATATCACACACCTCCCGTATCCTCCCCCCCCATATCACACACCTCCCGTATCCTCCCCCCCCATATCACACACCTCCCGTATCCTCCCCCCCCATATCACACACCTCCCGTATCCCCCCCCCCCATATCACACACCTCCCGTATCCTCCCCCCCATATCACACACCTCCCGTATCCTCCCCCCCCATATCACACACCTCCCGTATCCTCCCCCCCATATCACACACCTCCCGTATCCTCCCCCCCCATATCACACACCTCCCGTATCCTCCCCCCCCATATCACACACCTCCCGTATCCTCCCCCCCCATATCACACACCTCCCGTATCCTCCCCCCCCATATCACACACCTCCCGTATCCTCCCCCCCCATATCACACACCTCCCGTATCCTCCCCCCCCATATCACACACCTCCCGTATCCTCCCCCCATATCACACACCTCCCATATCCTCCCCCCCATATCACACACCTCCCATATCCTCCCCCCCATATCACACACCTCCCGTATCCCCCCCCATATCACACACCTCCCGTATCCTCCCCCCCCCATATCACACACCTCCCGTATCCTCCCCCCCCCCATATCACACACCTCCCGTATCCTCCCCCCATATCAGACACCTCCCGTATCCTCCCCCCCCCCATATCACACACCTCCAGTATCCTCCCCCCCCCATATCACACACCTCCCATATCCTCCTTCCCCCCCGTATCCTGCACCAGGTCGTGCTGATATCCGGCTCCCCCGCACCTGGAACCTGTACAGGCTGCTGTCTGGCCGCAGGATGAGGTTGCTGGGCTCCTGCTCCCGTATCCTCCCCTCCCGTATCCTACTTCCCCCCCGTATCCTGCACCAGGTCGTGCTGATATCCGGCTCCCCCGCACCTGGAACCTGTACAGGCTGCTGTCTGGCCGCAGGATGAGGTTGCTGGGCTCCTGCTCCTGTATCCTCCCCTCCCGTATCCTTCCCCCCCCCCCCGTATCCTGCACCAGGTCGTGCTGATATCCGGCTCCCCCGCACCTGGAACCTGTACAGGCTGCTGTCCGGCCGCAGGATGAGGTTGCTGGGCTCCAGCTCCCGTATCCTCCCCTCCCGTATCCTCCTCCCCCCATATCACACCCCTCCCGTATCCTCCTTCTCCCCCCCGTATCCTGCACCAGGTTGTGCTGATAGCCGGCTCCCCCGCACCTGGAACCTGTACAGGCTGCTGTCTGGTCGCAGGATGAGGTTGCTGGGCTCCTGCTCCCGTATCCTCCCCTCCCGTATCCTGCACCAGGTCGTGCTGATATCCGGCTCCCCCGCACCTGGAACCTGTACAGGCTGCTGTCTGGCCGCAGGATGAGGTTGCTGGGCTCCTGCTCCCGTATCCTCCCCTCCTGTATCCTCCCCTCCCGTATCCTTCCCCCCCCCCGTATCCTGCACCAGGTCGTGCTGATATCCGGCTCCCCCGCACCTGGAACCTGTACAGGCTGCTGTCCGGCCGCAGGATGAGGTTGCTGGGCTCCAGCTCCCGTATCCTCCCCTCCCGTATCCTCCTCCCCCCATATCACACCCCTCCCGTATCCTCCTTCTCCCCCCGTATCCTGCACCAGGTCGTGCTGATATCCGGCTCCCCCGCACCTGGAACCTGTACAGGCTGCTGTCCGGCCGCAGGATGAGGTTGCTGGGCTCCTGCTCCAGTATCCTCCCCTCCCGTATCCTGCACCCCCCATATCACACCCCTCCCGTATCCTCCCCTCCCGTATCCTCCTTCCCCCCCGTATCCTGCACCAGGTCGTGCGGATATCCGGCTCCTCCGCACCTGGAACCTGTACAGGCTGCTGTCCGGCCGCAGGATGAGGTTGCTGGGCTCCTGCTCCCGTATCCTCCCCTCCCGTATCCTGCACCAGGTCGTGCTGATATCCGGCTCCCCCGCACCTGGAACCTGTACAGGCTGCTGTCCGGCCGCAGAATGAGGTTGCTGGGCTCCTGCTCCAGTATCCTCCCCTCCCGTATCCTGCACCCCCCTCCCGTATCCTGCACCAGGTCGTGCGGATATCCGGCTCCTCCGCACCTGGAACCTGTACTGGCTGCTGTCCGGCCGCAGGATGAGGTTGCTGGGCTCCTGCTCCCGTATCCTCCCCTCCCGTATCCTCCTTCCCCCCGTATCCTGCACCAGGTCGTGCTGATATCCGGCTCCCCCGCACCTGGAACCTGTACAGGCTGCTGTCTGGCCGCAGGATGAGGTTGCTGGGCTCCTGCTCCCGTATCCTCCCCTCCCGTATCCTACTTCCCCCCCGTATCCTGCACCAGGTCGTGCTGATATCCGGCTCCCCCGCACCTGGAACCTGTACAGGCTGCTGTCCGGCCGCAGGATGAGGTTGCTGGGCTCCAGCTCCCGTATCCTCCCCTCCCGTATCCTCCTCCCCCCATATCACACCCCTCCCGTATCCTCCTTCTCCCCCCGTATCCTGCACCAGGTTGTGCTGATAGCCGGCTCCCCCGCACCTGGAACCTGTACAGGCTGCTGTCTGGCCGCAGGATGAGGTTGCTGGGCTCCTGCTCCCGTATCCCCCCCTCCCGTATCCTGCACCAGGTCGTGCTGATATCCGGCTCCCCCCGCACCTGGAACCTGTACAGGCTGCTGTCTGGCCGCAGGATGAGGTTGCTGGGCTCCTGCTCCCGTATCCTCCCCTCCCCTATCCTCCTTACCCCCGTATCCTGCACCAGGTCGTGCTGATATCCGGCTCCCCCGCACCTGGAACCTGTACAGGCTGCTGTCCGGCCGCAGGATGAGGTTGCTGGGCTCCTGCTCCAGTATCCTCCCCTCCCGTATCCTGCACCCCCCATATCACACCCCTCCCGTATCCTCCCCTCCCGTATCCTCCTTCCCCGCCGTATCCTGCACCAGATCGTGCTGATATCCGGCTCCTCCGCACCTGGAACCTGTACAGGCTGCTGTCCGGCCGCAGGATGAGGTTGCTGGGCTCCTGCTCCCGTATCCTCCCCTCCCGTATCCTCCCCCCCCCCCCCCGTATCCTGCACCAGGTCGTGCTGATATCCGGCTCCCCCCCACCTGGAACCTGTACAGGCTGCTGTCCGGCCGCAGGATGAGGTTGCTGGGCTACTGCTCCAGTATCCTCCCCTCCCGTATCCTGCACCCCCCTCCCGTATCCTGCACCAGGTCGTGCTGATATCCGGCTCCTCCGCACCTGGAACCTGTACTGGCTGCTGTCCGGCCGCAGGATGAGGTTGCTGGGCTCCTGCTCCCGTATCCTCCCCTCCCGTATCCTACACCCCTCCCGTATCCTCCCCTCCCGTATCCTCCTTCCCCCCCCCGTATCCTGCACCAGGTCGTGCTGATATCCGGCTCCCCCGCACCTGGAACCTGTACAGGCTGCTGTCTGGCCGCAGGATGAGGTTGCTGGGCTCCTGCTCCCGTATCCTCCCCTCCCGTATCCTGCACCCCCCATATCACACCCCTCCCGTATCCTCCCCTCCTGTATCCTCCTTCCCCCCCCCCGTATCCTGCACCCCGTTGTGCTGATATCCGGCTCCCCCGCACCTGGAACCTGTACAGGCTGCTGTCCGGCCGCAGGATGAGGTTCCTGGGCTCCTGCTCCCTTATCCTCCCCTCCCGTATCCTGCACCCCCCATATCACACCCCTCCCGTATCCTCCTTCCCCCCCGTATCCTGCACCAGGTTGTGCTGATATCCGGCTCCCCCGCACCTGGAACCTGTACAGGCTGCTGTCCGGCCGCAGGATGAGGTTGCTGGGCTCCTGCTCCCGTATCCTCCCCTCCCGTATCCTCCTTCCCCCCCGTATCCTGCACCAGGTCGTGCTGATATCCGGCTCCCCCGCACCTGGAACCTGTACAGGCTGCTGTCCGGCCGCAGGATGAGGTTGCTGGGCTCCTGCTCCCGTATCCTCCCCTCCCGTATCCTGCACCCCCCATATCACACCCCTCCCGTATCCTCCCCTCCCGTATCCTCCTTCCCCCCCGTATCCTGCACCAGGTCGTGCTGATATCCGGCTCCCCCGCACCTGGAACCTGTACAGGCTGCTGTCTGGCCGCAGGATGAGGTTGCTGGGCTCCTGCTCCCGTATCCTCCCCTCCCGTATCCTGCACCCCCCATATCACACCCCTCCCGTATCCTCCCCTCCTGTATCCTCCTTCCCCCCCCGTATCCTGCACCCCGTTGTGCTGATATCCAGCTCCCCCGCACCTGGAACCTGTACAGGCTGCTGTCCGGCCGCAGGATGAGGTTGCTGGGCTCCTGCTCCCTTATCCTCCCCTCCCGTATCCTGCACCCCCCATATCACACCCCTCCCGTATCCTCCTTCCACCCCGTATCCTGCACCAGGTTGTGCTGATATCCGGCTCCCCCGCACCTGGAACCTGTACAGGCTGCTGTCCGGCCGCAGGATGAGGTTGCTGGGCTCCTGCTCCTGTATCCTCCCCTCCCGTATCCTGCACCCCCCATATCACACCCCTCCCGTATCCTCCCCTCCCGTATCCTCCTTCCCCCCCGTATCCTGCACCAGATCGTGCTGATATCCGGCTCCTCCGCACCTGGAACCTGTACAGGCTGCTGTCCGGCCGCAGGATGAGGTTGCTGGGCTCCTGCTCCCGTATCCTCCCCTCCCGTATCCTGCACCCCCCATATCACACCCCTCCCGTATCCTCCCCTCCCGTATCCTCCTTCCCCCCCGTATCCTGCACCAGGTCGTGCTGATATCCGGCTCCCCCGCACCTGGAACCTGTACAGGCTGCTGTCTGGCCGCAGGATGAGGTTGCTGGGCTCCTGCTCCCGTATCCTCCCCTCCCGTATCCTGCACCCCCCATATCACACCCCTCCCGTATCCTCCCCTCCTGTATCCTCCTTCCCCCCCCGTATCCTGCACCCCGTTGTGCTGATATCCAGCTCCCCCGCACCTGGAACCTGTACAGGCTGCTGTCCGGCCGCAGGATGAGGTTGCTGGGCTCCTGCTCCCTTATCCTCCCCTCCCGTATCCTGCACCCCCCATATCACACCCCTCCCGTATCCTCCTTCCACCCCGTATCCTGCACCAGGTTGTGCTGATATCCGGCTCCCCCGCACCTGGAACCTGTACAGGCTGCTGTCCGGCCGCAGGATGAGGTTGCTGGGCTCCTGCTCCCGTATCCTCCCCTCCCATATCCTGCACCCCCCATATCACACCCCTCCCCTCCCGTATCCTCCCCTCCCGTATCCTCCTTCCCCCCCGTATCCTGCACCAGGTTGTGCTGATACCTGGCTCCCCCGCACCTGGAACCTGTACAGGCTGCTGTCCGGCCGCAGGATGAGGTTGCTGGGCTCCTGCTCCCGTATCCTCCCCTCCCGTATCCTCTTTCCCCTCCCGTATCCTGCACCAGGTTGTGCTGATAGCCGGCTCCCCCGCACCTGGAACCTGTACAGGCTGCTGTCCGGCCGCAGGATGAGGTTGCTGGGCTGCTGCTCCCGTATCCTCCCCTCCCGTATCTTCCTTCCCCCCCGTATCCTGCACCCCGTTGTGCTGATAGCCGGCTCCCCCGCACCTGGAACCTATACAGGCTGCTGTCCGGCCGCAGGATGAGGTTGCTGGGCTCCTGCTCCCGTATCCTGCCCTCCCCTATCCTCCTTCCCCTCCCGTATCCTGCACCAGGTCGTGCTGATATCCGGCTCCCCCGCACCTGGAACCTGTACAGGGTGCTGTCCGGCTGCAGGATGAGGTTGCTGGGCTCCTGCTCCCGTATCCTCCCCTCCCGTATCCTGCACCCCCCATATCACACCCCTCCAGTATCCTCCCCTCCTGTATCCTCCTTCCCCGCCCATATCCTGCACCCCGTTGTGCTGATATCCGGCTCCCCCGCACCTGGAACCTGTACAGGCTGCTGTCCGGCCGCAGGATGAGGTTGCTGGGCTCCTGCTCCCTTATCCTCCCCTCCCGTATCCTGCACCCCCCATATCACACCCCTCCCGTATCCTCCTTCCCCCCCGTATCCTGCACCAGGTTGTGCTGATATCCGACTCCCCCGCACCTGGAACCTGTACAGGCTGCTGTCCGGCCGCAGGATGAGGTTGCTGGGCTCCTGCTCCCGTATCCTCCCCTCCCATATCCTGCACCCCCCATATCACACCCCTCCCCTCCCGTATCCTCCCCTCCCGTATCCTCCTTCCCCCCCGTATCCTGCACCAGGTTGTGCTGATATCCGGCTCCCCCGCACCTGGAACCTGTACAGGCTGCTGTCTGGCCGCAGGATGAGGTTGCTGGGCTCCTGCTCCCGTATCCTCCCCTCCCGTATCCTCCTTCCCCTCCCGTATCCTGCACCAGGTTGTGCTGATATCCGGCTCCTCCGCACCTGGAACCTGTACAGGCTGCTGTCCGGCCGCAGGATGAGGTTGCTGGGCTCCTGCTCCCGTATCCTCCCCTCCCGTATCCTCCTTCCCTCCTGTATCCTCCCCTCCCGTATCCTGCACCAGGTCGTGCTGATATCCGGCTCCCCCGCACCTGGAACCTGTACAGGCTGCTGTCCGGCCACAGGATGAGGTTGCTGGGCTCCTGCTCCCGTATCCTCCCCTCCCGTATCTTCCTTCCCCCCCGTATCCTGCACCACGTTGTGCTGATAGCCGGCTCCCCCGCACCTGGAACCTGTACAGGCTGCTGTCCGGCCGCAGGATGAGGTTGCTGGGCTCCTGCTCCCGTATCCTCCCCTCCCGTATCCTGCACCCCCCATATCACACCCCTCCCGTATCCTCCCCTCCTATATCCTGCACCCCGTTGTGCTGATATCCGGCTCCCCCGCACCTGGAACCTGTACAGGCTGCTGTCCGGCCGCAGGATGAGGTTGCTGGGCTCCTGCAGGGGGTAGACGTGTCCGCACTTCACCATCAGGTTCCCGAGGTGCTGCCCCTCTGTGGAGAAGACGTGCAGAGGTTAGAGGCGCCCGGACCCCACAATGAGGAGCCTCAGTAGCAGGACGTCCTCCCTGCTGCAATACTGTCTCCTACTGCTTGTGTCAGTATGGACTGCGCTGCTGGCATTCTATTCTTGCACCAGGAGGCTCAGGATGAGCTGAGATCAGTATATTTGCACGTGTTTCCATATTGGCCATGTTTCCCTTATAGGTGTAATGCAGTGTTGGATCCTGTGGTGGGCGCTGCGTCTCCTGATATGGGGGCTGCAGAGTGCTGGGGACAGGACCCCCACCCTCTCCTCCGTGACACCCACCTTCATCCGTGATCTGCAGCCGCTGGATGATCCACTCCAGGATGTCGTGTCCTGCAGACAAACACAACAAGGTCACCTGCGGCAGCCACTGACACACTGTGATGAAGACACGCTGCGAGGCAGCACCGCACAGGTCCGGGGGGCACAGCCGCCACCGCGTCATTAACCCATTACAGAGCTGGCATCTCATTCTCCAATATTACCGATACATATGCTTCCATGCTGGGAGTTGTAGTCCAGCAGCGGTCAGGACAGATGATGGGTGGTACCTGTGACGGCGTGCGGGATGGTGGTGATCATCAGCCGCTGTGTGTGCATCTTAATGCCGCTCTCCACATCCTGCATCTCCAGGAGCAGCGCCTCCACCTGCAGCACAGAGGACAGAAGGGTTACCGCCAGACAGTGCACACCAAGGGGCGGGGCTGACACAGGTATACCGCCAGACAGCGCACACCAAGGGGCCGACAACCGCCACAGGTATACCGCCAGACAGTGCACACCAAGGGGCGGGGCTGCCACAGGTATACCGCCAGACAGCGCACACCAAGGGGCCGACAACCGCCACAGGTATACCGCCAGACAGCGCACACCAAGGGGCGGGGCTGACAGCTGCCACAGGTATACCGCCAGACAGCGCACACCAAGGGGCCGACAACCGCCACAGGTATACCGCCAGACAGCGCACACCAAGGGGCCGACAACCGCCACAGGTATACCGCCAGACAGTGCACACCAAGGGGCGGGGCTGCCACAGGTATACCGCCAGACAGTGCACACCAAGGGGCGGGGCTGCCACAGGTATACCGCCAGACAGTGCACACCAAGGGGCGGGGCTGCCACAGGTATACCGCCAGACAGTGCACACCAAGGGGCGGGGCTGCCACAGGTATACCGCCAGACAGCGCACACCAAGGGGCGGAGCTGACAGCTGCCACAGGTATACCGCCAGACAGCGCACACCAAGGGGCCGACAACCGCCACAGGTATACCGCCAGACAGCGCACACCAAGGGGCCGACAACCGCCACAGGTATACCGCCAGACAGTGCACACCAAGGGGCGGGGCTGCGACAGGTATACCGCCAGACAGCGCACACCAAGGGGCCGACAACCGCCACAGGTATACCGCCAGACAGCGCATACCAAGAGGCCGACAACCGCCACAGGTATACCGCCAGACAGCGCACACCAAGGGGCCGACAACCGCCACAGGTATACTGCCAGACAGCGCACACCAAGGGGCCGACAACCGCCACAGGTATACCGCCAGACAGCGCACACCAAGGGGCGGGGCTGCCACAGGTATACCGCCAGACAGCGCTCACCAAGGGGCCGACAACCGCCACAGGTATACCGCCAGACAGTGCACACCAAGGGGCGGGGCTGCCACAGGTATACCGCCAGACAGCGCACACCAAGGGGCGGGGCTGACACAGGTATACAGCCAGACAGTGCACACCAAGGGGCCGACAGCCGCCACAGGTATACCGCCAGACAGCGCACACCAAGGGGCCGACAACCGCCACAGGTATACCGCCAGACAGTGCACACCAAGGGGCGGGGCTGACACAGGTATACAGCCAGACAGTGCACACCAAGGGGCGGAGCTGACAGCTGCCACAGGTATACCGCCAGACAGCACACACCAAGGGGCCGACAACCGCCACAGGTATACCGCCAGACAGCGCACACCAAGGGGCCGACAACCGCCACAGGTATACCGCCAGACAGCGCACACCAAGGGGCCGACAACCGCCACAGGTATACCGCCAGACAGCGCACACCAAGGGGCGGGGCTGCCTCAGGTAAACCGCCAGACAGCGCACACCAAGGGGCGGAGCTGACAGCTGCCACAGGTATACCGCCAGACAGCGCACACCAAGGGGCCGACAACCGCCACAGGTATACCGCCAGACAGTGCACACCAAGGGGCGGGGCTGCCACAGGTATACCGCCAGACAGCGCACACCAAGGGGCCGACAACCGCCACAGGTATACCGCCAGACAGCGCACACCAAGAGGCCGACAACCGCCACAGGTATACCGCCAGACAGCGCACACCAAGGGGACGACAACCGCCACAGGTATACCGCCAGACAGTGCACACCAAGGGGCCGACAACCGCCACAGGTATACCGCCAGACAGTGCACACCAAGGGGCGGGGCTGCGACAGGTATACCGCCAGACAGCGCACACCAAGGGGCCGACAACCGCCACAGGTATACCGCCAGACAGTGCACACCAAGGGGCCGACAACCGCCACAGGTATACCGCCAGACAGTGCACACCAAGGGGCGGGGCTGCCACAGGTATACCGCCAGACAGTGCACACCAAGGGGCGGGGCTGCCACAGGTATACCGCCAGACAGTGCACACCAAGGGGCGGGGCTGCCACAGGTATACCGCCAGACAGCGCACACCAAGGGGCGGAGCTGACAGCTGCCACAGGTATACCGCCAGACAGCGCACACCAAGGGGCCGACAACCGCCACAGGTATACCGCCAGACAGCGCACACCAAGGGGCGGAGCTGACAGCTGCCACAGGTATACCGCCAGACAGTGCACACCAAGGGGCCGACAACCGCCACAGGTATACCGCCAGACAGTGCACACCAAGGGGCCGACAACCGCCACAGGTATACCGCCAGACAGTGCACACCAAGGGGCCGACAACCGCCACAGGTATACCGCCAGACAGCGCACACCAAGGGGCCGACAACCGCCACAGGTATACCGCCAGACAGTGCACACCAAGGGGCCGACAACCGACACAGGTATACC
The DNA here is from genome assembly GCF_046119375.1 of Phyllobates terribilis. Taxonomy (NCBI): domain Eukaryota; kingdom Metazoa; phylum Chordata; class Amphibia; order Anura; family Dendrobatidae; genus Phyllobates; species Phyllobates terribilis. Next base: position 21,240 of record NW_027364792.1, read on the forward strand.
GCCAGACAGTGCACACCAAGGGGCGGGGCTGCCACAAGTATACCGCCAGACAGTGCACACCAAGGGGCGGGGCTGGCACAGGTATACCGCCAGACAGTGCACACCAAGGGGCGGGGCTGCCACAGGTATACCGCCAGACAGTGCACACCAAGGGGCGGGGCTGCCACAGGTATACCGCCAGACAGTGCACACCAAGGGGCGGGGCTGCCACAGGTATACCGCCAGACAGCGCACACCAAGGGGCGGAGCTGACAGCTGCCACAGGTATACCGCCAGACAGCGCACACCAAGGGGCGGAGCTGACAGCTGCCACAGGTATACCGCCAGACAGTGCACACCAAGGGGCCGACAACCGCCACAGGTATACCGCCAGACAGCGCACACCAAGGGGCCGACAACCGCCACAGGTATACCGCCAGACAGTGCACACCAAGGGGCGGGGCTGCGACAGGTATACCGCCAGACAGCGCACACCAAGGGGCCGACAACCGCCACAGGTATACCGCCAGACAGCGCACACCAAGGGGCGGGGCTGCCACAGGAATACCGCCAGACAGCGCTCACCAAGGGGCCGACAACCGCCACAGGTATACCGCCAGACAGTGCACACCAAGGGGCGGGGCTGCCACAGGTATACAGCCAGACAGTGCACACCAAGGGGCCGACAGCCGCCACAGGTATACCGCCAGACAGTGCACACCAAGGGGCGGGGCTGACACAGGTATACAGCCAGACAGTGCACACCAAGGGGCGGAGCTGACAGCTGCCACAGGTATACCGCCAGACAGCGCACACCAAGGGGCCGACAACCGCCACAGGTATACCGCCAGACAGCGCACACCAAGGGGCCGACAACCGCCACAGGTATACCGCCAGACAGCGCACACCAAGGGGCCGACAACCGCCACAGGTATACCGCCAGACAGCGCACACCAAGGGGCCGACAACCGCCACAGGTATACCACCAGACAGTGCACACCAAGGGGCCGACAACCGCCACAGGTATACCGCAGACAGTGCACACCAAGGGGCGGAGCTGACAGCTGCCACAGGTATACCGCCAGACAGTGCACACCAAGGGGCGGGGCTGACACATGTATACCGCCAGACAGTGCACACCAAGGGGCCGACAGCCGCCACAGGTATACCGCCAGACAGTGCACACCAAGGGGCGGGGCTGACACAGGTATACCGCCAGACAGCGCACACCAAGGGGCGGAGCTGACAGCTGCCACAGGTATACCGCCAGACAGCGCACACCAAGGGGCCGACAACCGCCACAGGTATACCGCCAGACAGCGCACACCAAGGGGCCGACAACCGCCACAGGTATACCGCCAGACAGCGCACACCAAGGGGCCGACAACCGCCACAGGTATACCGCCAGACAGCGCACACCAAGGGGCCGACAACCGCCACAGGTATACCACCAGACAGTGCACACCAAGGGGCCGACAATCGCCACAGGTATACCGCCAGACAGTGCACACCAAGGGGCCGACAATCGCCACAGGTATACCGCCAGACAGTGCACACCAAGGGGCCGACAACCGCCACAGGTATACCGCCAGACAGTGCACACCAAGGGGCCGACAACCGCCACAGGTATACCGCCAGACAGTGCACACCAAGGGGCGGGGCTGCGACAGGTATACCGCCAGACAGTGCACACCAAGGGGCCGACAACCGCCACAGGTATACCGCCAGACAGCGCACACCAAGGGGCCGACAACCGCCACAGGTATACCGCCAGACAGCGCACACCAAGGGGCGGAGCTGACAGCTGCCACAGGTATACCGACAACCCGCCTGTATCAGGGGGCGGGGCTGACAACCTCTCAGCATTCTATCCATCACTAGAGATCAGCGGTGACATCACTGAGAATGCCGCCTATCCATCACCAGAGATCAGCGGTGACATCACTGAGAATGCCTCCTATCCATCACTAGAGATCAGCAGTGACATCACTGAGAATGCCTCCTATCCATCACCAGAGATCAGTGGTGACATCACTGAGAATGCCTCCTATCCATCACCAGAGATCAGCGGTGACATCACTGAAAATGCCGCCTATCCATCACTAGAGATCAGCGGTGACATCACTGAGAATGACGCCTATCCATCACTAGAGATCAGCGGTAACATCACTGAAAATGCCGCCTATCCATCACTAGAGATCAGCGGTGACATCACTGAGAATGCCTCCTATCCATCACCAGAGATCAGCAGTGACATCACTGAAAATGCCGCCTATCCATCACTAGAGATCAGCGGTGACATCACTGAGAATGACGCCTATCCATCACTAGAGATCAGAGGTGACATCACTGAGAATGCCGCCTATCCATCACTAGAGATCAGAGGTGACATCACTGAGAATGCCTCCTATCCATCACTAGAGATCAGAGGTGACATCACTGAGAATGCCTCCTATCCATCACCAGAGATCAGCAGTGACATCACTGAAAATGCCGCCTATCCATCACTAGAGATCAGCGGTGACATCACTGAGAATGACGCCTATCCATCACTAGAGATCAGAGGTGACATCACTGAGAATGCCGCCTATCCATCACTAGAGATCAGAGGTGACATCACTGAGAATGCCTCCTATCCATCACTAGAGATCAGCGGTGACATCACTGAGAATGCCTCCTATCCATCACTAGAGATCAGCGGTGACATCACTGAGAATGCCTCCTATCCATCACTAGAGATCAGCAGTGACATCACTGAAAATGCCGCCTATCCATCACTAGAGATCAGCGGTGACATCACTGAGAATGACGCCTATCCATCACTAGAGATCAGCGGTGACATCACTGAAAATGCCGCCTATCCATCACTAGAGATCAGCGGTGACATCACTGAGAATGCCTCCTATCCATCACCAGAGATCAGCAGTGACATCACTGAAAATGCCGCCTATCCATCACTAGAGATCAGCGGTGACATCACTGAGAATGACGCCTATCCATCACTAGAGATCAGAGGTGACATCACTGAGAATGCCTCCTATCCATCACTAGAGATCAGCGGTGACATCACTGAGAATGACGCCTATCCATCACTAGAGATCAGCGGTGACATCACTGAGAATGACGCCTATCCATCACTAGAGATCAGAGGTGACATCACTGAGAATGCCGCCTATCCATCACCAGAGATCAGCGGTGACATCACTGAGAATGACGCCTATCCATCACTAGAGATCAGAGGTGACATCACTGAGAATGCTGCCTATCCATCACTAGAGATCAGCGGTGACATCACTGAGAATGCCTCCTATCCATCACTAGAGATCAGCGGTGACATCACTGAGAATGCCGCCTATCCATCACTAGAGATCAGCGGTGACATCACTGAGAATGCCTCCTATCCATCACCAGAGATCAGCGGTGACATCACTGAGAATGCCTCCTATCCATCACTAGAGATCAGCGGTGACATCACTGAGAATGCCGCCTATCCATCACCAGAGATCAGCGGTGACATCACTGAGAATGCCTCCTATCCATCACTAGAGATCAGTGGTGACATCACTGAGAATGCCGCCTATCCATCACCAGACATCAGCGGTGACATCACTGAGAATGCCGCCTATCCATCACCAGAGATCAGCGGTGACATCACTGAGAATGCCTCCTATCCATCACCAGAGATCAGCGGTGACATCACTGAGAATGCCGCCTATCCATCACTAGAGATCAGAGGTGACATCACTGAGAATGCCGCCTATCCATCACCAGAGATCAGCGGTGACATCACTGAGAATGCCTCCTATCCATCACCAGAGATCAGCGGTGACATCACTGAGAATGCCACCTATCCATCACTAGAGATCAGCGGTGACATCACTGAGAATGCCGCCTATCCATCACCAGAGATCAGCGGTGACATCACTGAGAATGCCGCCTATCCATCACTAGAGATCAGCAGTGACATCACTGAGAATGCCGCCTATCCATCACCAGAGATCAGCGGTGACATCACTGAGAATGCCACCTATCCATCACTAGAGATCAGCGGTGACATCACTGAGAATGCCGCCTATCCATCACCAGAGATCAGCGGTGACATCACTGAGAATGCCGCCTATCCATCACTAGAGATCAGCGGTGACATCACTGAGAATGCCACCTATCCATCACTAGAGATCAGCGGTGACATCACTGAGAATGCCTCCTATCCATCACCAGAGATCAGCGGTGACATCACTGAGAATGCCACCTATCCATCACTAGAGATCAGCGGTGACATCACTGAGAATGCCGCCTATCCATCACCAGAGATCAGCGGTGACATCACTGAGAATGCCGCCTATCCATCACTAGAGATCAGCGGTGACATCACTGAGAATGCCTCCTATCCATCACCAGAGATCAGAGGTGACATCACTGAGAATGCCGCCTATCCATCACCAGAGATCAGCGGTGACATCACTGAGAATGCCGCCTATCCATCACCAGAGATCAGCGGTGACATCACTGAGAATGCCTCCTATCCATCACTACAGATCAGAGGTGACATCACTGAGAATGACGCCTATCCATCACCAGAGATCAGCGGTGACATCACTGAGAATGCCTCCTATCCATCACTAGAGATCAGCAGTGACATCACTGAGAATGCCGCCTATCCATCACTAGAGATCAGAGGTGACATCACTGAGAATGACGCCTATCCATCACTAGAGATCAGCGGTGATATCACTGAGAATGCCTCCTATCCATCACCAGAGATCAGCGGTGACATCACTGAGAATGCCGCCTATCCATCACCAGAGATCAGTGGTGACATCACTGAGAATGCCGCCTATCCATCACTAGAGATCAGAGGTGACATCACTGAGAATGACGCCTATCCATCACTAGAGATCAGCGGTGATATCACTGAGAATGCCTCCTATCCATCACCAGAGATCAGCGGTGACATCACTGAGAATGCCGCCTATCCATCACCAGAGATCAGTGGTGACATCACTGAGAATGCCTCCTATCCATCACTAGAGATCAGAGGTGACATCACTGAGAATGACGCCTATCCATCACTAGAGATCAGAGGTGACATCACTGAGAATGACGCCTATCCATCACCAGAGATCAGAGGTGACATCACTGAGAATGCCTCCTATCCATCACCAGAGATCAGCCGTGACATCACTGAGAATGCCACCTATCCATCACTAGAGATCAGCGGTGACATCACTGAGAATGCCACCTATCCATCACCAGAGATCAGCGGTGACATCACTGAGAATGACGCCTATCCATCACCAGAGATCAGAGGTGACATCACTGAGAATGCCGCCTATCCATCACTAGAGATCAGAGGTGACATCACTGAGAATGCCGCCTATCCATCACTAGAGATCAGAGGTGACATCACTGAGAATGCCTCCTATCCATCACCAGAGATCAGAGGTGACATCACTGAGAATGCCTCCTATCCATCACCAGAGATCAGCGGTGACATCACTGAGAATGCCTCCTATCCATCACCAGAGATCAGCGGTGACATCACTGAGAATGCCGCCTATCCATCACTAGAGATCAGCGGTGACATCACTGAGAATGCCTCCTATCCATCACTACAGATCAGAGGTGACATCACTGAGAATGACGCCTATCCATCACTAGAGATCAGCAGTGACATCACTGAGAATGCCTCCTATCCATCACTAGAGATCAGCGGTGACATCACTGAGAATGCCTCCTATCCATCACCAGAGATCAGCGGTGACATCACTGAGAATGCCTCCTATCCATCACCAGAGATCAGAGGTGACATCACTGAGAATGCCTCCTATCCATCACTAGAGATCAGAGGTGACATCACTGAGAATGACGCCTATCCATCACCAGAGATCAGAGGTGACATCACTGAGAATGCCTCCTATCCATCACTACAGATCAGAGGTGACATCACTGAGAATGCCGCCTATCCATCACCAGAGATCAGCGGTGACATCACTGAGAATGACGCCTATCCATCACCAGAGATCAGAGGTGACATCACTGAGAATGCCTCCTATCCATCACCAGAGATCAGAGGTGACATCACTGAGAATGCCTCCTATCCATCACCAGAGATCAGAGGTGACATCACTGAGAATGCCTCCTATCCATCACCAGAGATCAGCGGTGACATCACTGAGAATGCCGCCTATCCATCACCAGAGATCAGCGGTGACATCACTGAGAATGCCTCCTATCCATCACCAGAGATCAGCGGTGACATCACTGAGAATGCCTCCTATCCATCACTAGAGATCAGCGGTGACATCACTGAGAATGCCTCCTATCCATCACTAGAGATCAGCAGTGACATCACTGAGAATGCCTCCTATCCATCACTACAGATCAGAGGTGACATCACTGAGAATGCCTCCTATCCATCACTAGAGATCAGCAGTGACATCACTGAGAATGCCTCCTATCCATCACTAGAGATCAGAGGTGACATCACTGAGAATGCCGCCTATCCATCACCAGAGATCAGAGGTGACATGACTGAGAATGCCTCCTATCCATCACCAGAGATCAGCGATGACATCACTGAGAATGTCACCTATCCATCACTAGAGATCAGCGGTGACATCACTGAGAATGCCGCCTATCCATCACTAGAGATCAGCGGTGACATCACTGAGAATGCCGCCTATCCATCACTAGAGATCAGCGGTGACATCACTGAGAATGCCTCCTATCCATCACCAGAGATCAGCGGTGACATCACTGAGAATGCCTCCTATCCATCACTAGAGATCAGCGGTGACATCACTGAGAATGCCGCCTATCCATCACTAGAGATCAGCGGTGACATCACTGAGAATGCCTCCTATCCATCACTAGAGATCAGCGGTGACATCACTGAGAATGCCGCCTATCCATCACTAGAGATCAGCGGTGACATCACTGAGAATGCCTCCTATCCATCACTAGAGATCAGCGGTGACATCACTGAGAATGCCACCTATCCATCACCAGAGATCAGCGGTGACATCACTGAGAATGCCTCCTATCCATCACTAGAGATCAGCGGTGACATCACTGAGAATGCCTCCTATCCATCACCAGAGATCAGCGGTGACATCACTGAGAATGCCTCCTATCCATCACTAGAGATCAGCGGTGACATCACTGAGAATGCCTCCTATCCATCACTAGAGATCAGCGGTGACATCACTGAGAATGCCTCCTATCCATCACCAGAGATCAGCGGTGACATCACTGAGAATGCCGCCTATCCATCACTAGAGATCAGCGGTGACATCACTGAGAATGTCGCCTATCCATCACCAGAGATCAGCGGTGACATCACTGAGAATGCCGCCTATCCATCACTAGAGATCAGCAGTGACATCACTGAGAATGCCTCCTATCCATCACCAGAGATCAGCGGTGACATCACTGAGAATGCCGCCTATCCATCACCAGAGATCAGAGGTGACATCACTGAGAATGCCTCCTATCCATCACCAGAGATCAGCGGTGACATCACTGAGAATGCCACCTATCCATCACCAGAGATCAGCGGTGACATCACTGAGAATGCCACCTATCCATCACCAGAGATCAGCGGTGACATCACTGAGAATGCCACCTATCCATCACTAGAGATCAGAGGTGACATCACTGAGAATGCCGCCTATCCATCACCAGAGATCAGCGGTGACATCACTGAGAATGCCTCCTATCCATCACCAGAGATCAGCGGTGACATCACTGAGAATGCCTCCTATCCATCACTAGAGATCAGAGGTGACATCACTGAGAATGCCACCTATCCATCACTAGAGATCAGCAGTGACATCACTGAGAATGCCTCCTATCCATCACCAGAGACCAGCGGTGACATCACTGAGAATGCCTCCTATCCATCACCAGAGATCAGCGGTGACATCACTGAGAATGCCGCCTATCCATCACCAGAGATCAGCGGTGACATCACTGAGAATGCCTCCTATCCATCACCAGAGATCAGCGGTGACATCACTGAGAATGCCTCCTATCCATCACTAGAGATCAGCGGTGACATCACTGAGAATGCCGCCTATCCATCACCAGAGATCAGCGGTGACATCACTGAGAATGCCTCCTATCCATCACCAGAGATCAGCGGTGACATCACTGAGAATGCCTCCTATCCATCACTAGAGATCAGCGGTGACATCACTGAGAATGCCTCCTATCCATCACCAGAGATCAGCGGTGACATCACTGAGAATGCCACCTATCCATCACCAGAGATCAGCGGTGACATCACTGAGAATGCCGCCTATCCATCACTAGAGATCAGCCGTGACATCACTGAGAATGCCTCCTATCCATCACCAGAGATCAGAGGTGACATCACTGAGAATGCCTCCTATCCATCACCAGAGATCAGAGGTGACATCACTGAGAATGCCTCCTATCCATCACTAGAGATCAGCGGTGACATCACTGAGAATGCCTCCTATCCATCACTAGAGATCAGCGGTGACATCACTGAGAATGCCGCCTATCCATCACTAGAGATCAGCGGTGACATCACTGAGAATGCCTCCTATCCATCACTAGAGATCAGCGGTGACATCACTGAGAATGCCTCCTATCCATCACTAGAGATCAGAGGTGACATCACTGAGAATGACGCCTATCCATCACTAGAGATCAGAGGTGACATCACTGAGAATGCCGCCTATCCATCACTAGAGATCAGTGTTGACATCACTGAGAATGCCTCCTATCCATCACCAGAGATCAGCGGTAACATCACTGAGAATGCCGCCTATCCATCACCAGAGATCAGCGGTAACATCACTGAGAATGCCGCCTATCCATCACCAGAGATCAGCGGTGACATCACTGAGAATGCCGCCTATCCATCACCAGAGATCAGCGGTGACATCACTGAGAATGCCGCCTATCCATCACCAGAGATCAGCGGTGACATCACTGAGAATGCCTCCTATCCATCACCAGAGATCAGCGGTAACATCACTGAGAATGCCGCCTATCCATCACCAGAGATCAGCGGTGACATCACTGAGAATGCCGCCTATCCATCACCAGAGATCAGCGGTGACATCACTGAGAATGCCGCCTATCCATCACTAGAGATCAGCGGTGACATCACTGAGAATGCCTCCTATCCATCACCAGAGATCAGAGGTGACATCACTGAGAATGCCTCCTATCCATCACCAGAGATCAGAGGTGACATCACTGAGAATGCCTCCTATCCATCACCAGAGATCAGAGGTGACATCACTGAGAATGCCGCCTATCCATCACTAGAGATCAGAGGTGACATCACTGAGAATGCCACCTATCCATCACCAGAGATCAGCGGTGACATCACTGAGAATGCCTCCTATCCATCACCAGAGATCAGCGGTGACATCACTGAGAATGCCTCCTATCCATCACCAGAGATCAGCGGTGACATCACTGAGAATGCCTCCTATCCATCACCAGAGATCAGAGGTGACATCACTGAGAATGCCGCCTATCCATCACCAGAGATCAGAGGTGACATCACTGAGAATGCCTCCTATCCATCACTAGAGATCAGCGGTGACATCACTGAGAATGCCTCCTATCCATCACCAGAGATCAGCGGTGACATCACTGAGAATGCCACCTATCCATCACTAGAGATCAGCGGTGACATCACTGAGAATGCCTCCTATCCATCACCAGAGATCAGCGGTGACATCACTGAGAATGCCACCTATCCATCACCAGAGGTGACATCACTGAGAATGCCTCCTATCCATCACCAGAGATCAGCGGTGACATCACTGAGAATGCCTCCTATCCATCACCAGAGATCAGCGGTGACATCACTGAGAATGCCGCCTATCCATCACCAGAGATCAGCGGTGACATCACTGAGAATGCCTCCTATCCATCACCAGAGATCAGCGGTGACATCACTGAGAATGCCTCCTATCCATCACTAGAGATCAGCGGTGACATCACTGAGAATGCCGCCTATCCATCACTAGAGATCAGCGGTGACATCACTGAGAATGCCTCCTATCCATCACTAGAGATCAGCGGTGACATCACTGAGAATGCCGCCTATCCATCACTAGAGATCAGCGGTGACATCACTGAGAATGCCTCCTATCCATCACTAGAGATCAGCGGTGACATCACTGAGAATGCCGCCTATCCATCACTAGAGATCAGAGGTGACATCACTGAGAATGCCTCCTATCCATCACCAGAGATCAGCGGTGACATCACTGAGAATGCCGCCTATCCATCACTAGAGATCAGCAGTGACATCACTGAGAATGCCTCCTATCCATCACCAGAGATCAGCCGTGACATCACTGAGAATGCCTCCTATCCCTCACCAGAGATCAGCGGTGACATCACTGAGAATGCCGCCTATCCATCACTAGAGATCAGCGGTGACATCACTGAGAATGCCTCCTATCCATCACTAGAGATCAGCGGTGACATCACTGAGAATGCCGCCTATCCATCACTAGAGATCAGCAGTGACATCACTGAGAATGCCGCCTATCCATCACTAGAGATCAGCGGTGACATCACTGAGAATGCCGCCTATCCATCACTAGAGATCAGCGGTGACATCACTGAGAATGCCGCCTATCCATCACCAGAGATCAGCGGTGACATCACTGAGAATGCCGCCTATCCATCACCAGAGATCAGCGGTAACATCACTGAGAATGCCGCCTATCCATCACTAGAGATCAGCGGTAACATCACTGAGAATGCCGCCTATCCATCACTAGAGATCAGCGGTGACATCACTGAGAATGCCGCCTATCCATCACTAGAGATCAGCGGTGACATCACTGAGAATGCCGCCTATCCATCACCAGAGATCAGCGGTGACATCACTGAGAATGCCTCCTATCCATCACCAGAGATCAGAGGTGACATCACTGAGAATGCTGCCTATCCCTCACCAGAGATCAGCGGTGACATCACTGAGAATGCCGCCTATCCATCACCAGAGATCAGCGGTGACATCACTGAGAATGCCGCCTATCCATCACTAGAGATCAGCGGTGACATCACTGAGAATGCCTCCTATCCATCACCAGAGATCAGCGGTGACATCACTGAGAATGCCTCCTATCCATCACCAGAGATCAGAGGTGACATCACTGAGAATGCTGCCTATCCCTCACCAGAGATCAGCGGTGACATCACTGAGAATGCCGCCTATCCATCACCAGAGATCAGCGGTGACATCACTGAGAATGCCGCCTATCCATCACTACAGATCAGCGGTGACATCACTGAGAATGCCTCCTATCCATCACCAGAGATCAGCGGTGACATCACTGAGAATGCCTCCTATCCATCACCAGAGATCAGTGGTGACATCACTGAGAATGCCGCCTATCCATCACCAGAGATCAGTGGTGACATCACTGAGAATGCCTCCTATCCATCACTAGAGATCAGCGGTGACATCACTGAGAATGCCGCCTATCCATCACCAGAGATCAGCGGTGACATCACTGAGAATGCCTCCTATCCCTCACCAGAGATCAGCGGTGACATCACTGAGAATGCCGCCTATCCATCACCAGAGATCAGCGGTGACATCACTGAGAATGCCGCCTATCCATCACTAGAGATCAGAGGTGACATCACTGAGAATGCCGCCTATCCATCACCAGAGATCAGCAGTGACATCACTGAGAATGCCTCCTATCCATCACCAGAGATCAGCAGTGACATCACTGAGAATGCCTCCTATCCATCACCAGAGATCAGCGGTGACATCACTGAGAATGCCGCCTAGGCTCGGGGTCACCGCTCCTCACGTTCTCTGCAGGTAAAACAATCTCTGGGTTTGAGGCGACAGCAGAGCGCGGAAAGGAAGGGGCCGCTAATGTACACCGGCCACCAACTGCAGCGTTCTAGGAGGCTGCCATCAGTCACATGATGATGGGGGGGGGGTAACATTGCACTGATACTGGGGTCCCGGTCCACTGTCATCCCTTATTAGGGGCGGCCACGGTCTCTGCTCAGTGTCTGCAGTCGGTGTCGTGCAGGAATCCGGCTCCGCACAATGTCAGACGTCAGCTCTATATACACTGGAGACTGTTATGTTCTGCAACCTAGGACTAAGGAACAGGAGGGAAAAGCTGTCCCTGCACTGAGACTCAGCTTTACCCTACGCTGGGGCGAGTGCCCTATTCCTTATGAATAGCCCCACCGACACTCCTGCACTGAACTCAAACGAAGACCTGTAGGAAAGGGAAAGGGGTCCCTAAAAGATCTAAGGACTGGGAGCAAAAGCAGGAGACCTCCTAACAGAAACAAAAATAAAAAGGAAACAAAACTGGTGGAACAAGAAGTCCCAGGATAACAATAGTCCAAAACAAGAAAGAACTAAACAAGGCTACTTAGCCAGAGCACAAGCGTTACAACACTGATGTTCAACAAGGAATGGGAGACAGGTGCTGAGTAATAAAGAGTGCAGAGATCACGTGACCAAGACACCCAGCACCAGAGGAAAAGACTAGAAGCCAGCAAACCACAACAAGATGGCCGATAGCAAAACAACAGATTCTAACAGACAACACGCAGAACATTCCTGCAGAGCGGCTACAGCTTACTTGTATTCTGAGAGGCTAGAGATGAGCCTTACACAGTGGCGCCCCCTGCGTGTATACTGCACGCTCCGGACTAGCAGTGGGGCAAGCTGACTTGTTGCTTTGCAGTTAGCTCTCAGGCTCTCATACGTCCCTGCTGACAGTCTGAACAGCAGCGCTGCGCACACTCCTCGCTGTATTAAGAGGAGACATTTCCCACAATGCAGTCACTGCTGACAAATCTAGGTCACAACAGGTCGAATGTGAACGCAGCCTTAGATGTGACTGCTGGATATTGCAGAATTGTGATCGCAGCTCTGGGGAATAAGACAGTCTACCAGTTCCTCAGTGTCAGCAGGGCGCTGTTGGAGCAGCACTTTGTGATGTTAGCGGAGCGCTCCAATTGGAAAATGGTGCAGTCCTTACAGTATTTCTCAGATAACAGTCACTCCCACATACCTGCCATGGTGACCTCAGATTGGAGCTGGTCAAATCAGATGTGGCTAGGTCCCCCAAAAAAATGATGATATCGCCAACCTTTGAATATCTGCCCCGCTGGAGGTCCCAGGCAGGAGATACTAATGCCATATTTTGGACACATGGCATATATAAATCCATCGGGTCAATATTAATTTGGGGCTGAAGCGCAGACCGCATGGCGATGCAAGTAAACGTGTTACGTTCGCCACGTCGTCGAAAATATATGTCTCCTATAACAGAGGCCAAGCCACTCACAAAAAAAAAAATCCAATATTCATAACGGGAAGCCGGTGCCAGAGCATCTGCCATTTTTGGCTATTTGTGACTTTGAACAGAGGAAACTTATTTCCACAGGTGAAGAAAGTCTCACCCCCCAGCCTGTTGTACAGACGTTGTAAGAACTTCCTGTCTGCTCTCCATCAGACAACCGTCACGGGTGTGTCAGACAGTCGCCCTACAGTTGGTTGCAGAAGATCTCTTCGTTTGGCATTACCGACACCTTTTTAGATCTGTATCACTCTAGAACCCAGCGGCTACCTCCCTCCTGCTAATTGACACCCAGGCCTGGCTGTTTAAATACTTTCTGTTTGCTACAGGGAGGTGCCGGTGATATTCACATGTACCCTGGTGAAGGCTTGGAGCTATTGCAGTCTGCTTACATCCTCTCTGGTGTTAGGAGGACGTGTGGTGTAATCTCTCTGAAGTCGGCGTAAGCCAAGTTACTTTCCCCCGTGTTTGTCTCCCTTGTTGTGTATAGTTGTTAGTGGGGACTGACCAGTTCTCATCCCCTCCTTCCCTACCCAGGGCCAAGCTCTAGGGAAATACAGGGTTTAGGTTCCTGTGCGGCGATTGGTGAGGAACCAATATAGGGACGGTAGGGGAGACAGGGTGATATCAGATCAGCCTAGGAGGTCTCCACTCCCCTTTCCCTAGTGTCTCGGCTCCCTTCCCCTAAGTCTTTCCTACAGCTTGTATGAAAAAAAAAAAAAAAAAGACTTGGGTTTGTCTGTTTTGTTTTTTTTCGGGCGTGTTTTTCTTTCCCCCTTTCTCCCTTGGTATGGGTCCAGTTGCAGAGCTTGCAGAGCGACTGCGCAGGCTGTCTCTGGAGGTGTCTGGCCTCCGCTGTGAGGTTCAGCAGCAGCAGCGGTTACAGGTCACCAATGTGGGGGTCTCTGCAGGAAGGCCTGTCCAGCCTGAACCCAAGGTCGCCCTCCTGGACAGGTTTTCAGGAGGTAGGGACAAGTTTTTTGTGTTCAAGGAGGCCTGCGAACTCTACTTTAAACTTCATCCTTACTCCTCCGGTAATGAGGAGCTACGGGTTGGTATTGTGATCTCTCTACTGCAGGGAGATCCTCAGTCCTGGGCGTCTTCCTTACCGCAGGACTCGGTTTGTCCTGATAGCAGAGGTGGTGCTAGAGAGCAAAACCAAGAAAATTTCTGTGTTTGTAGACAGTGTAGCCGGAGTGAGGATGGTCGATGGTGAGTTTGTGAGAATTCATGATCTTGCTTGCTGTGCTTTAGCTGAACCTATTTCCATCGACTCGGCGCCACTTGCATAGAAAGCATTTACTCAGACGGTACATAATGTAAAACTGAGGGTGGTGTTAGTTCATTGTGAGATAATCCCTTGCTATGTCCTGGACAATCTTCCCACACCGATTGTTTTGGGTCTACCCTGGTTGGTGAAACATAATCCATTGGTGGATTGGCAAACCGGGGAGATTATTGCCATGAGAACTGTTTAGATATCTCCCTTGCCACTGTCTCTACGGAAATATTACCTGCTTTTCTGTCTGGTTTTGAGGACGCTTTTTCTGAGAGGGGGTGTCAGGATTTGCCTCCTCATCGTGCATATGACTGTCCTATTAACCTGACCCCCGAAGCTAAACTACCGAAGTCCAGATTGTATAATCTCTCTGTCCCTCAGAGACAAGCCATGAAGGATTTCATTTCGGAGAGTCTGGAGAAGGGACACATCAGACCCTCATCTTCGCCCGTGGCGGCAGGGTTCTTCTTTGTGAAGAAAAAAAGATGGCGGTCTACGTCCCTGATTAGATTTCCGGGAATTAAATCAAATTACCCTCCGTGATCCATACCCTCTTCCTCTGATTCCAGATTTGTTCAGCCAGGTTGTGGGAGCTAAGGTGGTCTCCAAGATGGATTTAAGGGGAGCCGACAACCTGGGTAGAATCCCAGCCCTTTATTGTGGAGGTCGATGCTTCGGATGTCGGGGTTGGGGCTGTGTTCTCTCAGGGTCCGGCCCCTGGTAAATGGCGTCCATGCGCTTTCTTTTCTAAAAAATTATCTTCGGCTGAGAGGAATTATGACGTTGGGTAATAGGGAACTTTTGGCGATCAAATTGGCGTTGGAGGAATGGTGACATTGGTTGGAGGGGGACGTGCCGAGCGTGCGTCGGGGGGACGTGCCGAGCGTGCGTCGGGGGGACGTGCCGAGCGTGCGTCAGGGGGGGACGTGCCGAGCGTGCGTCAGGGGGGGACGTGCCGAGCGTGCGTCAGGGGGGGACGTGCCGAGCGTGCGTCAGGGGGGGACGTGCCGAGCGTGCGTCAGGGGGGGACGTGCCGAGCGTGCGTCAGGGGGGGACGTGCCGAGCGTGCGTCAGGGGGGGACGTGCCGAGCGTGCGTCAGGGGGGGACGTGCCGAGCGTGCGTCAGGGGGGGACGTGCCGAGCGTGCGTCAGGGGGGGACGTGCCGAGCGTGCGTCAGGGGGGGACGTGCCGAGCGTGCGTCAGGGGGGGACGTGCCGAGCGTGCGTCAGGGGGGGACGTGCCGAGCGTGCGTCAGGGGGGGACGTGCCGAGCGTGCGTCGGGGGGGACGTGCCGAGCGTGCGTCAGGGGGGGACGTGCCGAGCGTGCGTCAGGGGGGGACGTGCCGAGCGTGCGTCGGGGGGGGACGGGACACGCTGAGCGTATGGGGAGTACGGTGGAGACAATACTTATATAACGGTCAGCAGGCTGTGCAGGAGCAGCAGGATGTAGTGCTGCACACTTTTTGGGGCTGATTCCGCACAGAACTTCGAGTTACATCTTGGTTTTCCAGAGTCACGTACAATCCATAGGTCTGGATTAACTCTTCGCAGTCACGTGACCTTTGACCTTCTGCGCCATAGTGAGCAGCTGGACATGTCACTCACAATAACTATAAGCCTCATCAGCCGGATAATCTGAGGACGCGAGAAGCAGGGATAACACAGATTATCGCCCCGTAATCAGTGGCAGGCAGTGACATCATCAGCTCAGCGATGACATCACACAAGACCCAGTGAGGGGCGGGTTATCCTGGCAGATAATACAGGTGCAGCGATGACATCACAGCCGGACATTAGATGAGGAGCCACCTCCAGCAGGTGGAGAGCACAGGACGCTGACTGCTCACCACTGAAAACACTACAACTCCCAGAACGCCACAGCCCGGCGACACGGCCAAGCCCACTGTGCTCTAGGCAATGCTGTGTGACACTACTACACCCAGCAGAGATCACAAGAGGTGACAGCTGAAGAGCAGATGCAGCAGCATTCAGTGATACATGGCTGGGTACACACAGCACTATGGCACCTGCAGCGACCAGAACCCCAGGCTCCGCACACACACTGCTCTGCACATACACTGCTCTGCTCTGCACACACACTTCTCTGCACACACACTGCTCTGCTCTGCACTGCACACACACTGCTCTGCACACACACTGCTCTGCTCTGCACACACACTGCTCTGCTCTGCACACACACTGCACACATACTGCTCTTCACACACACTGCTCTGCACACACACTGCTCTGCACACACACTGCTCTGCACACACACTGCTCTGCTCTGCACACACACTGCACTGCTCTGCACACACACTGCACTGCACACACACTGCTCTGCACACACACTGCTCTGCACACACACTGCTCTGCTCTGCACACACACTGCACTGCTCTGCTCTGCACACACACTGCTCTGATCTGCACACACACACTGCTCTGCTCTGCACACACACTGCACTGCTCTGCTCTGCACACACACTGCTCTGCTCTGCACACACACTGCTCTGCACACACACTGCTCTGCTCTGCACACACACACTGCTCTGCTCTGCACACACACTGCTCTGATCTGCACACACACACTGCTCTGCTCTGCACACACACTGCACTGCTCTGCTCTGCACACACACTGCTCTGCTCTGCACACACACTGCTCTGCACACACACTGCTCTGCTCTGCACACACACACTGCTCTGCTCTGCACACACACTGCTCTGCACACACTCTGCTCTGCACACACACACTGCTCTGCTCTGCACACACACACTGCTCTGCTCTGCTCTGCAGCGCTTACCCTCTTGAGGAACGCCATCCTGGGCCGGTAGTGCTGGCCTTGGTCCAGGTGCTTCACCGTCATGTTTGCGGCTGAACAGACAGATCCACAGACAGCAGCAGCCGCAGACACAGGTTGTATAGCCTCCGCGGGCTCCTCCCCTCACACCTGTCACTCACACGCTACAGCCAATCAGCACCCGCCTGAGAATAAAAACATTCAGGAGCAGCACTACCGCTAACAGCCACAAGAGGGAGCGCGTGCTGCACAGGAATCACTGACATGATGATAACCAGAGACTGAAAATATGTATCTAATCCTCTCCTGTGTGATACTGTCTGCTGAGCCGTGTATCTAATCCTATCCTGTGTGATACTGTCTGCTGAGCCGTGTATCTAATCCTCTCCTGTGTGATACTGTCTGCTGAGCCGTGTATCTAATCCTATCCTGTGTGATACTGTCTGCTGAGCTGTGTATCTAATCCTCTCCTGTGTGATACTGTCTGCTGAGCCGTGTATCTAATCCTATCCTGTGTGATACTGTCTGCTGAGCTGTGTATCTAATCCTCTCCTGTGTGATACTGTCTGCTGAGCCGTGTATCTAATCCTATCCTGTGTGATACTGTCTGCTGAGCCGTGTATCTAATCCTCTCCTGTGTGATACTGTCTGCTGAGCCGTGTATCTAATCCTATCCTGTGTGATACTGTCTGCTGAGCTGTGTATCTAATCCTCTCCTGTGTGATACTGTCTGCTGAGCCGTGTATCTAATCCTATCCTGTGTGATACTGTCTGCTGAGCCGTGTATCTAATCCTATCCTGTGTGATACCGTGTGCTGAGCCGTGTATCTAATCCTATCCTGTGTGATACTGTCTGCTGAGCCGTGTATCTAATCCTCTCCTGTGTGATACTCTCTGCTGAGCTGTGTATCTAATCCTCTCCTGTGTGATACTGTCTGCTGAGCCGTGTATCTAATCCTATCCTGTGTGATACTGTCTGCTGAGCTGTGTATCTAATCCTCTCCTGTGTGATACTGTCTGCTGAGCCGTGTATCTAATCCTATCCTGTGTGATACTGTCTGCTGAGCTGTGTATCTAATCCTATCCTGTGTGATACTGTCTGCTGAGCTACTGTATCTAATCCTATCCTGTGTGATACTGACTGCTGAGCTGTGTATCTAATCCTCTCCTGTGTGATACTGTCTGCTGAGCTGTGTATCTAATCCTATCCTGTGTGATACTGTCTGCTGAGCTGTGTATCTAATCCTCTCCTGTGTGATACTGTCTGCTGAGCCGTGTATCTAATCCTCTCCTGTGTGATACTGACTGCTGAGCCGTGTATCTAATCCTATCCTGTGTGATACTGACTGCTGAGCCGTGTATCTAATCCTATCCTGTGTGATACTGTCTGCTGTGCCGTGTATCTAATCCTATCCTGTGTGATACTGTCTGCTGAGCTGTGTATCTAATCCCATCCTGTGTGATACTGTCTGCTGAGCCGTGTATCTAATCCTCTCCTGTGTGATACTGTCTGCTGAGCTGTGTATCTAATCCTCTCCTGTGTGATACTGTCTGCTGAGCCGTGTATCTAATCCTCTCCTGTGTGATACTGTCTGCTGAGCTGTGTATCTAATCCTCTCCTGTGTGATACTGTCTGCTGAGCCGTGTATCTAATCCTATCCTGTGTGATACTGTCTGCTGAGCCGTGTATCTAATCCTCTCCTGTGTGATACTGTCTGCTGAGCCGTGTATCTAATCCTCTCCTGTGTGATACTGTCTGCTGAGCTGTGTATCTAATCCTCTCCTGTGTGATACTGTCTGCTGAGCCGTGTATCTAATCCTCTCCTGTGTGATACTGTCTGCTGAGCCGTGTATCTAATCCTCTCCTGTGTGATACTGTCTGCTGAGCTGTGTATCTAATCCTCTCCTGTGTGATACTGTCTGCTGAGCCGTGTATCTAATCCTATCCTGTGTGATACTGTCTGCTGAGCCGTGTATCTAATCCTCTCCTGTGTGATACTGACTGCTGAGCCGTGTATCTAATCCTATGCTGTGTGATACTGTCTGCTGAGCCGTGTATCTAATCCTATCCTGTGTGATACTGTCTGCTGAGCCGTGTATCTAATCCTCTCCTGTGTGATACTGTCTGCTGAGCTGTGTATCTAATCCTCTCCTGTGTAATACCGTCTGCTGAGCCGTGTATCTAATCCTATCCTGTGTGATACTGTCTGCTGAGCCGTGTATCTAATCCTCTCCTGTGTGATACTGTCTGCTGAGCCGTGTATCTAATCCTCTCCTGTGTGATACTGTCTGCTGAGCCGTGTATCTAATCCTATCCTGTGTGATACTGACTGCTGAGCCGTGTATCTAATCCTATCCTGTGTGATACTGTCTGCTGAGCCGTGAATCTAATCCTATCCTGTGTGATACTGTCTGCTGAGCCGTGTATCTAATCCTCTCCTGTGTGATACTGTCTGCTGAGCTGTGTATCTAATCCTATCCTGTGTGATACTGTCTGCTGAGCCGTGTATCTAATCCTCTCCTGTGTGATACTGTCTGCTGAGCTGTGTATCTAATCCTCTCCTGTGTGATACTGTCTGCTGAGCCGTGTATCTAATCCTCTCCTGTGTGATACTGTCTGCTGAGCCGTGTATCTAATCCTCCCCTGTGTGATACTGTCTGCTGAGCCGTGTATCTAATCCTCTCCTGTGTGATACTGTCTGCTGAGCCGTGTATCTAATCCTCTCCTGTGTGATACTGACTGCTGAGCCGTGTATCTAATCCTATCCTGTGTGATACTGTCTGCTGAGCCGTGTATCTAATCCTATCCTGTGTGATACTGTCTGCTGAGCCGTGTATCTAATCCTCTCCTCTGTGATACTGTCTGCTGAGCCGTGTATCTAATCCTATCCTGTGTGATACTGTCTGCTGAGCCGTGTATCTAATCCTCTCCTGTGTGATACTGTCTGCTGAGCCGTGTATCTAATCCTATCCTGTGTGATACTGTCTGCTGAGCCGTGTATCTAATCCTCTCCTCTGTGATACTGTCTGCTGAGCCGTGTATCTAATCCTATCCTGTGTGATACTGTCTGCTGAGCCCTGTATCTAATCCTATCCTGTGTGATACTGTCTGCTGAGCCGTGTATCTAATCCTCTCCTGTGTGATACTGTCTGCTGAGCCGTGTATCTAATCCTCTCCTGTGTGATACTGTCTGCTGAGCCGTGTATCTAATCCTCTCCTCTGTGATACTGTCTGCTGAGCCGTGTATCTAATCCTATCCTGTGTGATACTGTCTGCTGAGCCGTGTATCTAATCCTATCCTGTGTGATACTGTCTGCTGAGCCGTGTATCTAATCCTCTCCTGTGTGATACTGTCTGCTGAGCCCTGTATCTAATCCTCTCCTCTGTGATACTGTCTGCTGAGCCGTGTATCTAATCCTATCCTGTGTGATACTGTCTGCTGAGCCGTGTATCTAATCCTCTCCTGTGTGATACTGTCTGCTGAGCCGTGTATCTAATCCTCTCCTGTGTGATACTGTCTGCTGAGCCGTGTATCTAATCCTATCCTGTGTGATACTGACTGCTGAGCCGTGTATCTAATCCTCTCCTGTGTGATACTGACTGCTGAGCCGTGTATCTAATCCTATCCTGTGTGATACTGTCTGCTGAGCCATGTATCTAATCCTCTCCTGTGTGATACTGACTGCTGAGCCGTGTATCTAATCCTCTCCTGTGTGATACTGTCTGCTGAGCCGTGTATCTAATCCTCTCCTGTGTGATACTGTCTGCTGAGCCGTGTATCTAATCCTATCCTGTGTGATACTGTCTGCTGAGCCGTGTATCTAATCCTATCCTGTGTGATACTGTCTGCTGAGCTGTGTATCTAATCCTATCCTGTGTGATACTGTCTGCTGAGCTGTGTATCTAATCCTATCCTGTGTGATACTGTCTGCTGAGCTGTGTATCTAATCCTATCCTGTGTGATACTGTCTGCTGAGCCGTGTATCTAATCCTCTCCTGTGTGATACTGACTGCTGAGCTGTGTATCTAATCCTACCCTGTGTGATACTGTCTGCTGAGCCGTGTATCTAATCCTATCCTGTGTGATACTGACTGCTGAGCCGTGTATCTAATCCTATCCTGTGTGATACTGTCTGCTGAGCCGTGTATCTAATCCTCTCCTGTGTGATACTGACTGCTGAGCCGTGTATCTAATCCTATCCTGTGTGATACTGTCTGCTGAGCTGTGTATCTAATCCTCTCCTGTGTGATACTGTCTGCTGAGCCGTGTATCTAATCCCATCCTGTGTGATACTGACTGCTGAGCCGTGTATCTAATCCTATCCTGTGTGATACTGTCTGCTGAGCCGTGTATCTAATCCTCTCCTGTGTGATACTGACTGCTGAGCCGTGTATCTAATCCTCTCCTGTGTGATACTGTCTGCTGAGCCGTGTATCTAATCCTATCCTGTGTGATACTCTCTGCTGAGCCGTGTATCTAATCCTATCCTGTGTGATACTGTCTGCTGAGCCGTGTATCTAATCCTATCCTGTGTGATACTGACTGCTGAGCTGTGTATCTAATCCTATCCTGTGTGATACTGTCTGCTGAGCCGTGTATCTAATCCTCTCCTGTGTGATACTGACTGCTGAGCCGTGTATCTAATCCTCTCCTGTGTGATACTGTCTGCTGAGCCGTGTATCTAATCCTCTCCTGTGTGATACTCTCTGCTGAGCCGTGTATCTAATCCTCTCCTGTGTGATACTGTCTGCTGAGCCGTGTATCTAATCCTCTCCTGTGTGATACTCTCTGCTGAGCCGTGTATCTAATCCTCTCCTGTGTGATACTGTCTGCTGAGCCGTGTATCTAATCCTCTCCTGTGTGATACTGTCTGCTGAGCCGTGTATCTAATCCTCTCCTGTGTGATACTCTCTGCTGAGCCGTGTATCTAATCCTCTCCTGTGTGATACTGTCTGCTGAGCCGTGTATCTAATCCCATCCTGTTTGATACTGTATGCTGAGCCGTGTATCTAATCCTCTTCGGTGTGATACGGTCTGCTGAGCCGTGTATCTAATCCTCTCCTGTGTGATACTCTCTGCTGAGCCGTGTATCTAATCCTATCCTGTGTGATACTGTCTGCTGAGCCGTGTATCTAATCCTATCCTGTGTGATACTGTCTGCTGAGCTGTGTATCTAATCCTATGCTGTGTGATACTGTCTGCTGAGCCGTGTATCTAATCCTCTCCTGTGTGATACTGACTGCTGAGCCGTGTATCTAATCCTCTCCTGTGTGATACTGTCTGCTGAGCCGTGTATCTAATCCTATCCTGTGTGATACTGTCTGCTGAGCCGTGTATCTAATCCTATCCTGTGTGATACTGTCTGCTGAGCTGTGTATCTAATCCTATCCTGTGTGATACTGACTGCTGAGCCGTGTATCTAATCCTATCCTGTGTGATACTGTCTGCTGAGCCGTGTATCTAATCCTCTCCTGTGTGATACTGACTGCTGAGCCGTGTATCTAATCCTCTCCTGTGTGATACTGTCTGCTGAGCCGTGTATCTAATCCTCTCCTGTGTGATACTCTCTGCTGAGCCGTGTATCTAATCCTCTCCTGTGTGATACTGTCTGCTGAGCCGTGTATCTAATCCTCTCCTGTGTGATACTCTCTGCTGAGCCGTGTATCTAATCCTCTCCTGTGTGATACTCTCTGCTGAGCCGTGTATCTAATCCTCTCCTGTGTGATACTCTCTGCTGAGCCGTGTATCTAATCCTCTCCTGTGTGATACTGTCTGCTGAGCCGTGTATCTAATCCCATCCTGTTTGATACTGTATGCTGAGCCGTGTATCTAATCCTCTCCTGTGTGATACTGACTGCTGAGCCGTGTATCTAATCCTCTCCTGTGTGATACTGTCTGCTGAGCCGTGTATCTAATCCTATCCTGTGTGATACTGACTGCTGAGCCGTGTATCTAATCCTATCCTGTGTGATACTGTCTGCTGAGCCGTGTATCTAATCCTCTCCTGTGTGATACTGTCTGCTGAGCCGTGTATCTAATCCTCTCCTGTGTGATACTGTCTGCTGAGCCGTGTATCTAATCCTCTCCTGTGTGATACTGTCTGCTGAGCCGTGTATCTAATCCTCTCCTGTGTGATACTGTCTGCTGAGCCGTGTATCTAATCCTCTCCTGTGTGATACTGTCTGCTGAGCTGTGTATCTAATCCTATCCTGTGTGATACTGTCTGCTGAGCCGTGTATCTAATCCTATCCTGTGTGATACTGTCTGCTGAGCCGTGTATCTAATCCTATCCTGTGTGATACTGACTGCTGAGCCGTGTATCTAATCCTATCCTGTGTGATACTGTCTGCTGAGCCGTGTATCTAATCCTCTCCTGTGTGATACTGACTGCTGAGCCGTGTATCTAATCCTATCCTGTGTGATACTGTCTGGTGAGCAGTGTATCTAATCCTCTCCTGTGTGATACTGTCTGCTGAGCCGTGTATCTAATCCTATCCTGTGTGATACTGTCTGCTGAGCCGTGTATCTAATCCTATCCTGTGTGATACTGTCTGCTGAGCCGTGTATCTAATCCCCTCCTGTGTGATACTGTCTGCTGAGCCGTGTATCTAATCCTCTCCTGTGTGATACTGTCTGGTGAGCCGTGTATCTAATCCTCTCCTGTGTGATACTGACTGCTGAGCCGTGTATCTAATCCTCTCCTGTGTGATACTGTCTGCTGAGCTGTGTATCTAATCCTATCCTGTGTGATACTGTCTGCTGAGCAGTGTATCTAATCCTCTCCTGTGTGATACTGTCTGCTGAGCCGTGTATCTAATCCTATCCTGTGTGATACTGTCTGCTGAGCCGTGTATCTAATCCTATCCTGTGTGATACTGACTGCTGAGCCGTGTATCTAATCCTATCCTGTGTGATACTGTCTGCTGAGCCGTGTATCTAATCCTCTCCTGTGTGATACTGACTGCTGAGCCGTGTATCTAATCCTCTCCTGTGTGATACTGTCTGCTGAGCCGTGTATCTAATCCTCTCCTGTGTGATACTGTCTGCTGTGCCTTGTATCTAATCCTCTCCTGTGTGATACTGTCTGCTGAGCCGTGTATCTAATCCTATCCTGTGTGATACTGACTGCTGAGCCGTGTATCTAATCCTATCCTGTGTGATACTGTCTGCTGAGCCGTGTATCTAATCCTCTCCTGTGTGATACTGTCTGCTGAGCCGTGTATCTAATCCTCTCCTGTGTGATACTGACTGCTGAGCCGTGTATCTAATCCTATCCTGTGTGATACTGTCTGGTGAGCCGTGTATCTAATCCTCTCCTGTGTGATACTGTCTGCTGAGCCGTGTATCTAATCCTATCCTGTGTGATACTGTCTGCTGAGCCGTGTATCTAATCCTATCCTGTGTGATACTGACTGCTGAGCCGTGTATCTAATCCTATCCTGTGTGATACTGTCTGCTGAGCCGTGTATCTAATCCCCTCCTGTGTGATACTGTCTGCTGAGCCGTGTATCTAATCCTATCCTGTGTGATACTGTCTGCTGAGCCGTGTATCTAATCCTCTCCTGTGTGATACTGTCTGCTGAGCCGTGTATCTAATCCTCTCCTGTGTGATACTGTCTGCTGAGCTGTGTATCTAATCCTCTCCTGTGTGATACTGTCTGCTGAGCCGTGTATCTAATCCTATCCTGTGTGATACTGTCTGCTGAGCCGTGTATCTAATCCTATCCTGTGTGATACTGTCTGCTGAGCCGTGTATCTAATCCCCTCCTGTGTGATACTGTCTGCTGAGCCGTGTATCTAATCCTCTCCTGTGTGATACTGTCTGGTGAGCCGTGTATCTAATCCTCTCCTGTGTGATACTGACTGCTGAGCCGTGTATCTAATCCTCTCCTGTGTGATACTGTCTGCTGAGCTGTGTATCTAATCCTATCCTGTGTGATACTGTCTGCTGAGCAGTGTATCTAATCCTCTCCTGTGTGATACTGTCTGCTGAGCCGTGTATCTAATCCTATCCTGTGTGATACTGTCTGCTGAGCCGTGTATCTAATCCTATCCTGTGTGATACTGACTGCTGAG
The DNA here is from genome assembly GCF_046119375.1 of Phyllobates terribilis. Lineage (NCBI taxonomy): Eukaryota > Metazoa > Chordata > Amphibia > Anura > Dendrobatidae > Phyllobates > Phyllobates terribilis. The sequence goes on from NW_027364792.1 coordinate 46,724, forward strand.
CCGTGTATCTAATCCTATCCTGTGTGATACTGACTGCTGAGCCGTGTATCTAATCCTCTCCTGTGTGATACTGACTGCTGAGCCGTGTATCTAATCCTCTCCTGTGTGATACTGACTGCTGAGCCGTGTATCTAATCCTCTCCTGTGTGATACTGTCTGCTGAGCCGTGTATCTAATCCTCTCCTGTGTGATACTGTCTGCTGTGCCTTGTATCTAATCCTCTCCTGTGTGATACTGTCTGCTGAGCCGTGTATCTAATCCTATCCTGTGTGATACTGACTGCTGAGCCGTGTATCTAATCCTATCCTGTGTGATACTGTCTGCTGAGCCGTGTATCTAATCCTCTCCTGTGTGATACTGTCTGCTGAGCCGTGTATCTAATCCTCTCCTGTGTGATACTGACTGCTGAGCCGTGTATCTAATCCTATCCTGTGTGATACTGTCTGGTGAGCCGTGTATCTAATCCTCTCCTGTGTGATACTGTCTGCTGAGCCGTGTATCTAATCCTATCCTGTGTGATACTGTCTGCTGAGCCGTGTATCTAATCCTATCCTGTGTGATACTGACTGCTGAGCCGTGTATCTAATCCTATCCTGTGTGATACTGTCTGCTGAGCCGTGTATCTAATCCCCTCCTGTGTGATACTGTCTGCTGAGCCGTGTATCTAATCCTATCCTGTGTGATACTGTCTGCTGAGCCGTGTATCTAATCCTCTCCTGTGTGATACTGTCTGCTGAGCCGTGTATCTAATCCTCTCCTGTGTGATACTGTCTGCTGAGCTGTGTATCTAATCCTCTCCTGTGTGATACTGTCTGCTGAGCCGTGTATCTAATCCTCTCCTGTGTGATACTGTCTGCTGAGCTGTGTATCTAATCCTATCCTGTGTGATACTGTCTGCTGAGCCGTGTATCTAATCCTATCCTGTGTGATACTGTCTGCTGAGCCGTGTATCTAATCCTATCCTGTGTGATACTGACTGCTGAGCCGTGTATCTAATCCTATCCTGTGTGATACTGTCTGCTGAGCCGTGTATCTAATCCTCTCCTGTGTGATACTGACTGCTGAGCCGTGTATCTAATCCTCTCCTGTGTGATACTGTCTGCTGAGCCGTGTATCTAATCCTCTCCTGTGTGATAATGACTGCTGAGCCGTGTATCTAATCCTCTCCTGTGTGATACTGTCTGCTGAGCCGTGTATCTAATCCTCTCCTGTGTGATACTGTCTGCTGAGCCGTGTATCTAATCCTCTCCTGTGTGATACTGTCTGCTGAGCCGTGTATCTAATCCTCTCCTGTGTGATAATGACTGCTGAGCCGTGTATCTAATCCTCTCCTGTGTGATACTGTCTGCTGAGCCGTGTATCTAATCCTCTCCTGTGTGATACTGTGTGCTGAGCTGTGTATCTAATCCTATCCTGTGTGATACTGTCTGCTGAGCCGTGTATCTAATCCTATCCTGTGTGATACTGTCTGCTGAGCCGTGTATCTAATCCTCTCCTGTGTGATACTGTCTGCTGAGCCGTGTATCTAATCCTCTCCTGTGTGATACTGTCTGCTGAGCCGTGTATCTAATCCTCTCCTGTGTGATACTGTGTGCTGAGCTGTGTATCTAATCCTATCCTGTGTGATACTGTCTGCTGAGCCGTGTATCTAATCCTATCCTGTGTGATACTGTGTGCTGAGCCGTGTATCTAATCCTATCCTGTGTGATACTGTGTGCTGAGCCGTGTATCTAATCCTCTCCTGTGTGATACTGTCTGCTGAGCCGTGTATCTAATCCTCTCCTGTGTGATACTGTCTGCTGAGCCGTGTATCTAATCCTCTCCTGTGTGATACTGTCTGCTGAGCCGTGTATCTAATCCTATCCTGTGTGATACTGACTGCTGAGCCGTGTATCTAATCCTCTCCTGTGTGATACTGTCTGCTGAGCCGTGTATCTAATCCTCTCCTGTGTGATACTGTCTGCTGAGCAGTGTATCTAATCCTATCCTGTGTGATACTGACTGCTGAGCCGTGTATCTAATCCTATCCTGTGTGATACTGACTGCTGAGCTGTGTATCTAATCCTATCCTGTGTGATACTGACTGCTGAGCCGTGTATCTAATCCTCTCCTGTGTGATACTGTCTGCTGAGCCGTGTATCTAATCCTCTCCTGTGTGATACTGTGTGCTGAGCCGTGTATCTAATCCTATCCTGTGTGATACTGTGTGCTGAGCCGTGTATCTAATCTCTCCTGTGTGATACTGACTGCTGAGCCGTGTATCTAATCCTATCCTGTGTGATACTGTCTGCTGAGCCGTGTATCTAATCCTATCCTGTGTGATACTGTGTGCTGAGCCGTGTATCTAATCCTCTCCTGTGTGATACTGTCTGCTGAGCCGTGTATCTAATCCTGTCCTGTGTGATACTGTCTGCTGAGCTGTGTATCTAATCCTATCCTGTGTGATACTGTCTGCTGAGCCGTGTATCTAATCCTATTCTGTGTGATACTGTCTGCTGAGCCGTGTATCTAATCCTCTCCTGTGTGATACTGTCTGCTGAGCCGTGTATCTAATCCTCTCCTGTGTGATACTGTCTGCTGAGCCGTGTATCTAATCCTATCCTGTGTGATACTGACTGCTGAGCCGTGTATCTAATCCTATCCTGTGTGATACTGACTGCTGAGCCGTGTATCTAATCCTCTCCTGTGTGATACTGTCTGCTGAGCCGTGTATCTAATCCTATCCTGTGTGATACTGTCTGCTGAGCTGTGTATCTAATCCTCTTCTGTGTGATACTGTCTGCTGAGCTGTGTATCTAATCCTCTCCTGTGTGATTCTGTATGCTGAGCTGTGTATCTAATCCTATCCTGTGTGATACTGACTGCTGAGCCGTGTATCTAATCCTATCCTGTGTGATACTGTCTGCTGAGCCGTGTATCTAATCCTCTCCTGTGTGATACTGTCTGCTGAGCCGTGTATCTAATCCTCTCCTGTGTGATTCTGTATGCTGAGCCGTGTATCTAATCCTATCCTGTGTGATACTGACTGCTGAGCCGTGTATCTAATCCTCTCCTGTGTGATACTGTCCGCTGAGCCGTGTATCTAATCCTATCCTGTGTGATACTGTCTGCTGAGCTGTGTATCTAATCCTCTTCTGTGTGATACTGTCTCCTGAGCCGTGTATCTAATCCTATCCTGTGTGATACTGTATGCTGAGCCGTGTATCTAATCCTCTCCTGTGTGATACTGTATGCTGAGCCGTGTATCTAATCCTATCCTGTGTGATACTGTCTGCTGAGCCGTGTATCTAATCCTCTCCTGTGTGATTCTGTATGCTGAGCCGTGTATCTAATCCTATCCTGTGTGATACTGTCTGCTGAGCTGTGTATCTAATCCTCTTCTGTGTGATACTGTCCGCTGAGCCGTGTATCTAATCCTATCCTGTGTGATACTGTCTGCTGAGCTGTGTATCTAATCCTATCCTGTGTGATACTGACTGCTGAGCCGTGTATCTAATCCTATCCTGTGTGATACTGACTGCTGAGCCGTGTATCTAATCCTATCCTGTGTGATACTGTCTGCTGAGCCGTGTATCTAATCCTCTCCTGTGTGATACTGACTGCTGAGCCGTGTATCTAATCCTCTCCTGTGTGATACTGTCTGCTGAGCCGTGTATCTAATCCTCTCCTGTGTGATACTCTCTGCTGAGCCGTGTATCTAATCCTCTCCTGTGTGATACTGTCTGCTGAGCCGTGTATCTAATCCTCTCCTGTGTGATACTCTCTGCTGAGCCGTGTATCTAATCCTCTCCTGTGTGATACTCTCTGCTGAGCCGTGTATCTAATCCTCTCCTGTGTGATACTGTCTGCTGAGCCGTGTATCTAATCCCATCCTGTTTGATACTGTATGCTGAGCCGTGTATCTAATCCTCTCCTGTGTGATACTGACTGCTGAGCCGTGTATCTAATCCTCTCCTGTGTGATACTGTCTGCTGAGCCGTGTATCTAATCCTCTCCTGTGTGATACTGTCTGCTGTGCCGTGTATCTAATCCTCTCCTGTGTGATACTGTCTGCTGAGCCGTGTATCTAATCCTATCCTGTGTGATACTGACTGCTGAGCCGTGTATCTAATCCTATCCTGTGTGATACTGTCTGCTGAGCCGTGTATCTAATCCTCTCCTGTGTGATACTGTCTGCTGAGCCGTGTATCTAATCCTCTCCTGTGTGATACTGTCTGCTGAGCCGTGTATCTAATCCTCTCCTGTGTGATACTGTCTGCTGAGCCGTGTATCTAATCCTCTCCTGTGTGATACTGTCTGCTGAGCCGTGTATCTAATCCTCTCCTGTGTGATACTGTCTGCTGAGCTGTGTATCTAATCCTATCCTGTGTGATACTGTCTGCTGAGCCGTGTATCTAATCCTATCCTGTGTGATACTGTCTGCTGAGCCGTGTATCTAATCCTATCCTGTGTGATACTGACTGCTGAGCCGTGTATCTAATCCTATCCTGTGTGATACTGTCTGCTGAGCCGTGTATCTAATCCTCTCCTGTGTGATACTGACTGCTGAGCCGTGTATCTAATCCTATCCTGTGTGATACTGTCTGGTGAGCAGTGTATCTAATCCTCTCCTGTGTGATACTGTCTGCTGAGCCGTGTATCTAATCCTATCCTGTGTGATACTGTCTGCTGAGCTGTGTATCTAATCCTATCCTGTGTGATACTGTCTGGTGAGCAGTGTATCTAATCCTCTCCTGTGTGATACTGTCTGCTGAGCCGTGTATCTAATCCTCTCCTGTGTGATACTGTCTGCTGAGCTGTGTATCTAATCCTATCCTGTGTGATACTGTCTGGTGAGCCGTGTATCTAATCCTCTCCTGTGTGATACTGACTGCTGAGCCGTGTATCTAATCCTCTCCTGTGTGATACTGTCTGCTGAGCGGTGTATCTAATCCTATCCTGTGTGATACTGTCTGGTGAGCAGTGTATCTAATCCTCTCCTGTGTGATACTGTCTGCTGAGCCGTGTATCTAATCCTATCCTGTGTGATACTGTCTGCTGAGCCGTGTATCTAATCCTATCCTGTGTGATACTGACTGCTGAGCCGTGTATCTAATCCTATCCTGTGTGATACTGTCTGCTGAGCCGTGTATCTAATCCTCTCCTGTGTGATACTGACTGCTGAGCCGTGTATCTAATCCTCTCCTGTGTGATACTGTCTGCTGAGCCGTGTATCTAATCCTCTCCTGTGTGATACTGTCTGCTGTGCCTTGTATCTAATCCTCTCCTGTGTGATACTGTCTGCTGAGCCGTGTATCTAATCCTATCCTGTGTGATACTGACTGCTGAGCCGTGTATCTAATCCTATCCTGTGTGATACTGTCTGCTGAGCCGTGTATCTAATCCTCTCCTGTGTGATACTGACTGCTGAGCCGTGTATCTAATCCTCTCCTGTGTGATACTGTCTGCTGAGCCGTGTATCTAATCCTATCCTGTGTGATACTGTCTGCTGAGCCGTGTATCTAATCCTATCCTGTGTGATACTGTCTGCTGAGCTGTGTATCTAATCCTATCCTGTGTGATACTGACTGCTGAGCCGTGTATCTAATCCTATCCTGTGTGATACTGACTGCTGAGCCGTGTATCTAATCCTATCCTGTGTGATACTGTCTGCTGAGCCGTGTATCTAATCCTCTCCTGTGTGATACTGACTGCTGAGCCGTGTATCTAATCCTCTCCTGTGTGATACTGTCTGCTGAGCCGTGTATCTAATCCTCTCCTGTGTGATACTCTCTGCTGAGCCGTGTATCTAATCCTCTCCTGTGTGATACTGTCTGCTGAGCCGTGTATCTAATCCTCTCCTGTGTGATACTCTCTGCTGAGCCGTGTATCTAATCCTCTCCTGTGTGATACTCTCTGCTGAGCCGTGTATCTAATCCTCTCCTGTGTGATACTGTCTGCTGAGCCGTGTATCTAATCCCATCCTGTTTGATACTGTATGCTGAGCCGTGTATCTAATCCTCTCCTGTGTGATACTGACTGCTGAGCCGTGTATCTAATCCTCTCCTGTGTGATACTGTCTGCTGAGCCGTGTATCTAATCCTATCCTGTGTGATACTGACTGCTGAGCCGTGTATCTAATCCTATCCTGTGTGATACTGTCTGCTGAGCCGTGTATCTAATCCTCTCCTGTGTGATACTGTCTGCTGAGCCGTGTATCTAATCCTCTCCTGTGTGATACTGTCTGCTGAGCCGTGTATCTAATCCTCTCCTGTGTGATACTGTCTGCTGAGCCGTGTATCTAATCCTCTCCTGTGTGATACTGTCTGCTGAGCCGTGTATCTAATCCTCTCCTGTGTGATACTGTCTGCTGAGCTGTGTATCTAATCCTATCCTGTGTGATACTGTCTGCTGAGCCGTGTATCTAATCCTATCCTGTGTGATACTGTCTGCTGAGCCGTGTATCTAATCCTATCCTGTGTGATACTGACTGCTGAGCCGTGTATCTAATCCTATCCTGTGTGATACTGTCTGCTGAGCCGTGTATCTAATCCTCTCCTGTGTGATACTGACTGCTGAGCCGTGTATCTAATCCTATCCTGTGTGATACTGTCTGGTGAGCAGTGTATCTAATCCTCTCCTGTGTGATACTGTCTGCTGAGCCGTGTATCTAATCCTATCCTGTGTGATACTGTCTGCTGAGCCGTGTATCTAATCCTATCCTGTGTGATACTGTCTGCTGAGCCGTGTATCTAATCCCCTCCTGTGTGATACTGTCTGCTGAGCCGTGTATCTAATCCTCTCCTGTGTGATACTGTCTGGTGAGCCGTGTATCTAATCCTCTCCTGTGTGATACTGACTGCTGAGCCGTGTATCTAATCCTCTCCTGTGTGATAATGTCTGCTGAGCTGTGTATCTAATCCTATCCTGTGTGATACTGTCTGCTGAGCAGTGTATCTAATCCTCTCCTGTGTGATACTGTCTGCTGAGCCGTGTATCTAATCCTATCCTGTGTGATACTGTCTGCTGAGCCGTGTATCTAATCCTATCCTGTGTGATACTGACTGCTGAGCCGTGTATCTAATCCTATCCTGTGTGATACTGTCTGCTGAGCCGTGTATCTAATCCTCTCCTGTGTGATACTGACTGCTGAGCCGTGTATCTAATCCTCTCCTGTGTGATACTGTCTGCTGAGCCGTGTATCTAATCCTCTCCTGTGTGATACTGTCTGCTGTGCCTTGTATCTAATCCTCTCCTGTGTGATACTGTCTGCTGAGCCGTGTATCTAATCCTATCCTGTGTGATACTGACTGCTGAGCCGTGTATCTAATCCTATCCTGTGTGATACTGTCTGCTGAGCCGTGTATCTAATCCTCTCCTGTGTGATACTGTCTGCTGAGCCGTGTATCTAATCCTCTCCTGTGTGATACTGACTGCTGAGCCGTGTATCTAATCCTATCCTGTGTGATACTGTCTGGTGAGCCGTGTATCTAATCCTCTCCTGTGTGATACTGTCTGCTGAGCCGTGTATCTAATCCTATCCTGTGTGATACTGTCTGCTGAGCCGTGTATCTAATCCTATCCTGTGTGATACTGACTGCTGAGCCGTGTATCTAATCCTATCCTGTGTGATACTGTCTGCTGAGCCGTGTATCTAATCCCCTCCTGTGTGATACTGTCTGCTGAGCCGTGTATCTAATCCTATCCTGTGTGATACTGTCTGCTGAGCCGTGTATCTAATCCTCTCCTGTGTGATACTGTCTGCTGAGCCGTGTATCTAATCCTCTCCTGTGTGATACTGTCTGCTGAGCTGTGTATCTAATCCTCTCCTGTGTGATACTGTCTGCTGAGCCGTGTATCTAATCCTCTCCTGTGTGATACTGTCTGCTGAGCTGTGTATCTAATCCTATCCTGTGTGATACTGTCTGCTGAGCCGTGTATCTAATCCTATCCTGTGTGATACTGTCTGCTGAGCCGTGTATCTAATCCTATCCTGTGTGATACTGACTGCTGAGCCGTGTATCTAATCCTATCCTGTGTGATACTGTCTGCTGAGCCGTGTATCTAATCCTCTCCTGTGTGATACTGACTGCTGAGCCGTGTATCTAATCCTCTCCTGTGTGATACTGTCTGCTGAGCCGTGTATCTAATCCTCTCCTGTGTGATACTGTCTGCTGAGCCGTGTATCTAATCCTCTCCTGTGTGATAATGACTGCTGAGCCGTGTATCTAATCCTCTCCTGTGTGATACTGTCTGCTGAGCCGTGTATCTAATCCTCTCCTGTGTGATACTGTCTGCTGAGCCGTGTATCTAATCCTCTCCTGTGTGATAATGACTGCTGAGCCGTGTATCTAATCCTCTCCTGTGTGATACTGTCTGCTGAGCCGTGTATCTAATCCTCTCCTGTGTGATACTGTGTGCTGAGCTGTGTATCTAATCCTATCCTGTGTGATACTGTCTGCTGAGCCGTGTATCTAATCCTATCCTGTGTGATACTGTCTGCTGAGCCGTGTATCTAATCCTCTCCTGTGTGATACTGTCTGCTGAGCCGTGTATCTAATCCTCTCCTGTGTGATACTGTCTGCTGAGCCGTGTATCTAATCCTCTCCTGTGTGATACTGTCTGCTGAGCCGTGTATCTAATCCTATCCTGTGTGATACTGTCTGCTGAGCCGTGTATCTAATCCTCTCCTGTGTGATACTGTGTGCTGAGCTGTGTATCTAATCCTCTCCTGTGTGATACTGTCTGCTGAGCCGTGTATCTAATCCTCTCCTGTGTGATACTGTCTGCTGAGCCGTGTATCTAATCCTCTCCTGTGTGATACTGTCTGCTGAGCCGTGTATCTAATCCTATCCTGTGTGATACTGACTGCTGAGCCGTGTATCTAATCCTCTCCTGTGTGATACTGTCTGCTGAGCCGTGTATCTAATCCTCTCCTGTGTGATACTGTCTGCTGAGCAGTGTATCTAATCCTATCCTGTGTGATACTGACTGCTGAGCCGTGTATCTAATCCTATCCTGTGTGATACTGACTGCTGAGCTGTGTATCTAATCCTATCCTGTGTGATACTGACTGCTGAGCCGTGTATCTAATCCTCTCCTGTGTGATACTGTCTGCTGAGCCGTGTATCTAATCCTCTCCTGTGTGATACTGTGTGCTGAGCCGTGTATCTAATCCTATCCTGTGTGATACTGTGTGCTGAGCCGTGTATCTAATCTCTCCTGTGTGATACTGACTGCTGAGCCGTGTATCTAATCCTATCCTGTGTGATACTGTCTGCTGAGCCGTGTATCTAATCCTATCCTGTGTGATACTGTGTGCTGAGCCGTGTATCTAATCCTCTCCTGTGTGATACTGTCTGCTGAGCCGTGTATCTAATCCTGTCCTGTGTGATACTGTCTGCTGAGCTGTGTATCTAATCCTATCCTGTGTGATACTGTCTGCTGAGCCGTGTATCTAATCCTATTCTGTGTGATACTGTCTGCTGAGCCGTGTATCTAATCCTCTCCTGTGTGATACTGTCTGCTGAGCCGTGTATCTAATCCTATCCTGTGTGATACTGACTGCTGAGCCGTGTATCTAATCCTATCCTGTGTGATACTGACTGCTGAGCCGTGTATCTAATCCTCTCCTGTGTGATACTGTCCGCTGAGCCGTGTATCTAATCCTATCCTGTGTGATACTGTCTGCTGAGCTGTGTATCTAATCCTCTTCTGTGTGATACTGTCTGCTGAGCTGTGTATCTAATCCTCTCCTGTGTGATTCTGTATGCTGAGCTGTGTATCTAATCCTATCCTGTGTGATACTGACTGCTGAGCCGTGTATCTAATCCTATCCTGTGTGATACTGTCTGCTGAGCCGTGTATCTAATCCTATCCTGTGTGATACTGTCTGCTGAGCCGTGTATCTAATCCTCTCCTGTGTGATTCTGTATGCTGAGCCGTGTATCTAATCCTATCCTGTGTGATACTGACTGCTGAGCCGTGTATCTAATCCTCTCCTGTGTGATACTGTCCGCTGAGCCGTGTATCTAATCCTATCCTGTGTGATACTGTCTGCTGAGCTGTGTATCTAATCCTCTTCTGTGTGATACTGTCTCCTGAGCCGTGTATCTAATCCTATCCTGTGTGATACTGTATGCTGAGCCGTGTATCTAATCCTCTCCTGTGTGATACTGTATGCTGAGCCGTGTATCTAATCCTATCCTGTGTGATACTGTCTGCTGAGCCGTGTATCTAATCCTCTCCTGTGTGATTCTGTATGCTGAGCCGTGTATCTAATCCTATCCTGTGTGATACTGTCTGCTGAGCTGTGTATCTAATCCTCTTCTGTGTGATACTGTCCGCTGAGCCGTGTATCTAATCCTATCCTGTGTGATACTGTCTGCTGAGCTGTGTATCTAATCCTATCCTGTGTGATACTGACTGCTGAGCCGTGTATCTAATCCTATCCTGTGTGATACTGACTGCTGAGCCGTGTATCTAATCCTATCCTGTGTGATACTGTCTGCTGAGCCGTGTATCTAATCCTCTCCTGTGTGATACTGACTGCTGAGCCGTGTATCTAATCCTCTCCTGTGTGATACTGTCTGCTGAGCCGTGTATCTAATCCTCTCCTGTGTGATACTCTCTGCTGAGCCGTGTATCTAATCCTCTCCTGTGTGATACTCTCTGCTGAGCCGTGTATCTAATCCTCTCCTGTGTGATACTGTCTGCTGAGCCGTGTATCTAATCCCATCCTGTTTGATACTGTATGCTGAGCCGTGTATCTAATCCTCTCCTGTGTGATACTGACTGCTGAGCCGTGTATCTAATCCTCTCCTGTGTGATACTGTCTGCTGAGCCGTGTATCTAATCCTCTCCTGTGTGATACTGTCTGCTGTGCCGTGTATCTAATCCTCTCCTGTGTGATACTGTCTGCTGAGCCGTGTATCTAATCCTATCCTGTGTGATACTGACTGCTGAGCCGTGTATCTAATCCTATCCTGTGTGATACTGTCTGCTGAGCCGTGTATCTAATCCTCTCCTGTGTGATACTGTCTGCTGAGCCGTGTATCTAATCCTCTCCTGTGTGATACTGTCTGCTGAGCCGTGTATCTAATCCTCTCCTGTGTGATACTGTCTGCTGAGCCGTGTATCTAATCCTCTCCTGTGTGATACTGTCTGCTGAGCCGTGTATCTAATCCTCTCCTGTGTGATACTGTCTGCTGAGCTGTGTATCTAATCCTATCCTGTGTGATACTGTCTGCTGAGCCGTGTATCTAATCCTATCCTGTGTGATACTGTCTGCTGAGCCGTGTATCTAATCCTATCCTGTGTGATACTGACTGCTGAGCCGTGTATCTAATCCTATCCTGTGTGATACTGTCTGCTGAGCCGTGTATCTAATCCTCTCCTGTGTGATACTGACTGCTGAGCCGTGTATCTAATCCTATCCTGTGTGATACTGTCTGGTGAGCAGTGTATCTAATCCTCTCCTGTGTGATACTGTCTGCTGAGCCGTGTATCTAATCCTATCCTGTGTGATACTGTCTGCTGAGCTGTGTATCTAATCCTATCCTGTGTGATACTGTCTGGTGAGCAGTGTATCTAATCCTCTCCTGTGTGATACTGTCTGCTGAGCCGTGTATCTAATCCTATCCTGTGTGATACTGTCTGCTGAGCTGTGTATCTAATCCTATCCTGTGTGATACTGTCTGCTGAGCCGTGTATCTAATCCTCTCCTGTGTGATACTGACTGCTGAGCCGTGTATCTAATCCTCTCCTGTGTGATACTGTCTGCTGAGCGGTGTATCTAATCCTATCCTGTGTGATACTGTCTGGTGAGCAGTGTATCTAATCCTCTCCTGTGTGATACTGTCTGCTGAGCCGTGTATCTAATCCTATCCTGTGTGATACTGTCTGCTGAGCCGTGTATCTAATCCTATCCTGTGTGATACTGACTGCTGAGCCGTGTATCTAATCCTATCCTGTGTGATACTGTCTGCTGAGCCGTGTATCTAATCCTCTCCTGTGTGATACTGACTGCTGAGCCGTGTATCTAATCCTCTCCTGTGTGATACTGTCTGCTGAGCCGTGTATCTAATCCTCTCCTGTGTGATACTGTCTGCTGTGCCTTGTATCTAATCCTCTCCTGTGTGATACTGTCTGCTGAGCCGTGTATCTAATCCTATCCTGTGTGATACTGACTGCTGAGCCGTGTATCTAATCCTATCCTGTGTGATACTGTCTGCTGAGCCGTGTATCTAATCCTCTCCTGTGTGATACTGTCTGCTGAGCCGTGTATCTAATCCTCTCCTGTGTGATACTGACTGCTGAGCCGTGTATCTAATCCTATCCTGTGTGATACTGTCTGGTGAGCCGTGTATCTAATCCTCTCCTGTGTGATACTGTCTGCTGAGCCGTGTATCTAATCCTATCCTGTGTGATACTGTCTGCTGAGCCGTGTATCTAATCCTATCCTGTGTGATACTGACTGCTGAGCCGTGTATCTAATCCTATCCTGTGTGATACTGTCTGCTGAGCCGTGTATCTAATCCTATCCTGTGTGATACTGTCTGCTGAGCCGTGTATCTAATCCTATCCTGTGTGATACTGTCTGCTGAGCCGTGTATCTAATCCTATCCTGTGTGATACTGACTGCTGAGCCGTGTATCTAATCCTATCCTGTGTGATACTGTCTGCTGAGCCGTGTATCTAATCCTCTCCTGTGTGATACTGTCTGCTGAGCCGTGTATCTAATCCTCTCCTGTGTGATACTGTCTGCTGAGCCGTGTATCTAATCCTCTCCTGTGTGATACTGTCTGCTGAGCTGTGTATCTAATCCTCTCCTGTGTGATACTGTCTGCTGAGCCGTGTATCTAATCCTCTCCTGTGTGATACTGTCTGCTGAGCTGTGTATCTAATCCTATCCTGTGTGATACTGTCTGCTGAGCCGTGTATCTAATCCTATCCTGTGTGATACTGTCTGCTGAGCCGTGTATCTAATCCTATCCTGTGTGATACTGACTGCTGAGCCGTGTATCTAATCCTATCCTGTGTGATACTGTCTGCTGAGCCGTGTATCTAATCCTCTCCTGTGTGATACTGACTGCTGAGCCGTGTATCTAATCCTCTCCTGTGTGATACTGTCTGCTGAGCCGTGTATCTAATCCTCTCCTGTGTGATACTGTCTGCTGAGCCGTGTATCTAATCCTCTCCTGTGTGATAATGACTGCTGAGCCGTGTATCTAATCCTCTCCTGTGTGATACTGTCTGCTGAGCCGTGTATCTAATCCTCTCCTGTGTGATACTGTCTGCTGAGCCGTGTATCTAATCCTCTCCTGTGTGATAATGACTGCTGAGCCGTGTATCTAATCCTCTCCTGTGTGATACTGTCTGCTGAGCCGTGTATCTAATCCTCTCCTGTGTGATACTGTGTGCTGAGCTGTGTATCTAATCCTATCCTGTGTGATACTGTCTGCTGAGCCGTGTATCTAATCCTATCCTGTGTGATACTGTCTGCTGAGCCGTGTATCTAATCCTCTCCTGTGTGATACTGTCTGCTGAGCCGTGTATCTAATCCTCTCCTGTGTGATACTGTCTGCTGAGCCGTGTATCTAATCCTCTCCTGTGTGATACTGTCTGCTGAGCCGTGTATCTAATCCTATGCTGTGTGATACTGTCTGCTGAGCCGTGTATCTAATCCTATCCTGTGTGATACTGTCTGCTGAGCCGTGTATCTAATCCTCTCCTGTGTGATACTGTGTGCTGAGCTGTGTATCTAATCCTATCCTGTGTGATACTGTCTGCTGAGCCGTGTATCTAATCCTATCCTGTGTGATACTGTCTGCTGAGCCGTGTATCTAATCCTATCCTGTGTGATACTGTGTGCTGAGCCGTGTATCTAATCCTATCCTGTGTGATACTGTGTGCTGAGCCGTGTATCTAATCCTCTCCTGTGTGATACTGTCTGCTGAGCCGTGTATCTAATCCTCTCCTGTGTGATACTGTCTGCTGAGCCGTGTATCTAATCCTCTCCTGTGTGATACTGTCTGCTGAGCCGTGTATCTAATCCTATCCTGTGTGATACTGACTGCTGAGCCGTGTATCTAATCCTCTCCTGTGTGATACTGTCTGCTGAGCCGTGTATCTAATCCTCTCCTGTGTGATACTGTCTGCTGAGCAGTGTATCTAATCCTATCCTGTGTGATACTGTCTGCTGAGCCGTGTATCTAATCCTATCCTGTGAGATACTGACTGCTGAGCCGTGTATCTAATCCTATCCTGTGTGATACTGTCTGCTGAGCCGTGTATCTAATCCTTTCCTGTGAGATACTGACTGCTGAGCCGTGTATCTAATCCTATCCTGTGTGATACTGACTGCTGAGCCGTGTATCTAATCCTATCCTGTGTGATACTGACTGCTGAGCCGTGTATCTAATCCTCTCCTGTGTGATACTGTCTGCTGAGCCGTGTATCTAATCCTATCCTGTGTGATACTGACTGCTGAGCCGTGTATCTAATCCTCTCCTGTGTGATACTGTGTGCTGAGCCGTGTATCTAATCCTATCCTGTGTGATACTGTGTGCTGAGCCGTGTATCTAATCTCTCCTGTGTGATACTGACTGCTGAGCCGTGTATCTAATCCTATCCTGTGTGATACTGTCTGCTGAGCCGTGTATCTAATCCTATCCTGTGTGATACTGTGTGCTGAGCCGTGTATCTAATCCTCTCCTGTGTGATACTGTCTGCTGAGCCGTGTATCTAATCCTGTCCTGTGTGATACTGTCTGCTGAGCTGTGTATCTAATCCTATCCTGTGTGATACTGTCTGCTGAGCCGTGTATCTAATCCTATTCTGTGTGATACTGTCTGCTGAGCCGTGTATCTAATCCTCTCCTGTGTGATACTGTCTGCTGAGCCGTGTATCTAATCCTCTCCTGTGTGATACTGTCTGCTGAGCCGTGTATCTAATCCTATCCTGTGTGATACTGACTGCTGAGCCGTGTATCTAATCCTATCCTGTGTGATACTGTCTGCTGAGCCGTGTATCTAATCCTATCCTGTGTGATACTGTCTGCTGAGCCGTGTATCTAATCCTCTCCTGTGTGATACTGTCTGCTGAGCTGTGTATCTAATCCTATCCTGTGTGATACTGACTGCTGAGCCGTGTATCTAATCCTCTCCTGTGTGATACTGTCCGCTGAGCCGTGTATCTAATCCTATCCTGTGTGATACTGTCTGCTGAGCTGTGTATCTAATCCTCTTCTGTGTGATACTGTCTGCTGAGCTGTGTATCTAATCCTCTCCTGTGTGATACTGACTGCTGAGCTGTGTATCTAATCCTATCCTGTGTGATACTGACTGCTGAGCCGTGTATCTAATCCTATCCTGTGTGATACTGTCTGCTGAGCCGTGTATCTAATCCTCTCCTGTGTGATACTGTCTGCTGAGCCGTGTATCTAATCCTCTCCTGTGTGATTCTGTATGCTGAGCCGTGTATCTAATCCTATCCTGTGTGATACTGACTGCTGAGCCGTGTATCTAATCCTCTCCTGTGTGATACTGTCCGCTGAGCCGTGTATCTAATCCTATCCTGTGTGATACTGTCTGCTGAGCTGTGTATCTAATCCTCTTCTGTGTGATACTGTCTCCTGAGCCGTGTATCTAATCCTATCCTGTGTGATACTGTATGCTGAGCCGTGTATCTAATCCTCTCCTGTGTGATACTGTCTGCTGAGCCGTGTATCTAATCCTATCCTGTGTGATACTGTCTGCTGAGCCGTGTATCTAATCCTCTCCTGTGTGATACTGTCTGCTGAGCCGTGTATCTAATCCTATCCTGTGTGATACTGTCTGCTGAGCCGTGTATCTAATCCTCTCCTGTGTGATTCTGTATGCTGAGCCGTGTATCTAATCCTATCCTGTGTGATACTGTCTGCTGAGCTGTGTATCTAATCCTCTTCTGTGTGATACTGTCCGCTGAGCCGTGTATCTAATCCTATCCTGTGTGATACTGTCTGCTGAGCTGTGTATCTAATCCTCTCCTGTGTGATTCTGTCTGCTGAGCCGTGTATCTAATCCTATCCTGTGTGATACTGTCTGCTGAGCCGTGTATCTAATCCTATCCTGTGTGATACTGTCCGCTGAGCCGTGTATCTAATCCTATCCTGTGTGATACTGTCTGCTGAGCTGTGTATCTAATCCTCTCCTGTGTGATTCTGTCTGCTGAGCCGTGTATCTAATCCTATCCTGTGTGATACTGTCTGCTGAGCCATGTATCTAATCCTCTCCTGTGTGATACTGTCTGCTGAGCCGCGTATCTAATCCTCTCCTGTGTGATACTGTCTGCTGAGCCGTGTATCTAATCCTCTCCTGTGTGATACTGACTGCTGAGCCGTGTATCTAATCCTCTCCTGTGTGATACTGTCTGCTGAGCCGTGTATCTAATCCTCTCCTGTGTGATTCTGTCTGCTGAGCCGTGTATCTAATCCTCTCCTGTGTGATACTGTCTGCTGAGCCGTGTATCTAATCCTATCCTGTGTGATACTGTCTGCTGAGCCGTGTATCTAATCCTATCCTGTGTGATACTGTCCGCTGAGCCGTGTATCTAATCCTATCCTGTGTGATACTGTCTGCTGAGCTGTGTATCTAATCCTATCCTGTGTGATACTGTCTGCTGAGCCGTATATCTAATCCTCTCCTGTGTGATACTGTCTGCTGAGCCGTGTATCTAATCCTCTCCTGTGTGATACTGTCTGCTGAGCCGTGTATCTAATCCTCTCCTGTGTGATACTGTCTGCTGAGCCGGGTATCTAATCCTCTCCTGTGTGATACTGTCTGCTGAGCCGTGTATCTAATCCTCTCCTGTGTGATACTGTCTGCTGAGCCGTGTATCTAATCCTCTCCTGTGTGATACTGTGTGCTGAGCCGTGTATCTAATCCTCTCCTGTGTGATACTGTCTGCTGAGCTGTGTATCTAATCCTCTCCTGTGTGATACTGACTGCTGAGCCGTGTATCTAATCCTGTCCTGTGTGATACTGTCTGCTGAGCCGTGTATCTAATCCTATCCTGTGTGATACTGTCTGCTGAGCCGTGTATCTAATCCTCTCCTGTGTGATACTGTGTGCTGAGCCGTGTATCTAATCCTATCCTGTGTGATACTGTGTGCTGAGCCGTGTATCTAATCTCTCCTGTGTGATACTGACTGCTGAGCCGTGTATCTAATCCTATCCTGTGTGATACTGTGTGCTGAGCCGTGTATCTAATCTCTCCTGTGTGATACTGACTGCTGAGCCGTGTATCTAATCCTATCCTGTGTGATACTGACTGCTGAGCCGTGTATCTAATCCTCTCCTGTGTGATACTGACTGCTGAGCCGTGTATCTAATCCTCTCCTGTGTGATACTGTCTGCTGAGCCGTGTATCTAATCCTCTCCTGTGTGATACTGACTGCTGAGCCGTGTATCTAATCCTCTCCTGTGTGATACTGTCTGCTGAGCCGTGTATCTAATCCTATCCTGTGTGATACTGTCTGCTGAGCCGTGTATCTAATCCTATCCTGTGTGATACTGTCTGCTGAGCCGTGTATCTAATCCTCTCCTGTGTGATACTGACTGCTGAGCCGTGTATCTAATCCTCTCCTGTGTGATACTGTCTGCTGAGCCGTGTATCTAATCCTATCCTGTGTGATACTGTCTGCTGAGCCGTGTATCTAATCCTCTCCTGTGTGATACTGTCTGCTGAGCTGTGTATCTAATCCTATCCTGTGTGATACTGTCTGCTGAGCCGTGTATCTAATCCTATCCTGTGTGATACTGTCTGCTGAGCCGTGTATCTAATCCTATCCTGTGTGATACTGTCCGCTGAGCCGTGTATCTAATCCTCTCCTGTGTGATACTGTCTGCTGAGCTGTGTATCTAATCCTCTCCTGTGTGATACTGTCTGCTGAGCCGTGTATCTAATCCTATCCTGTGTGATACTGTCTGCTGAGCCGTGTATCTAATCCTCTCCTGTGTGATACTGTCTGCTGAGCTGTGTATCTAATCCTATCCTGTGTGATACTGTCTGTTGAGCCGTGTATCTAATCCTCTCCTGTGTGATACTGTCTGCTGAGCCGTGTATCTAATCCTCTTCTGTGTGATACTGTCTGCTGAGCCGTGTATCTAATCCTCTCCTGTGTGATACTGTCTGCTGAGCCGTGTATCTAATCCTCTCCTGTGTGATACTGTCTGCTGAGCCGGGTATCTAATCCTCTCCTGTGTGATACTGTCTGCTGAGCCGTGTATCTAATCCTCTCCTGTGTGATACTGTCTGCTGAGCCGTGTATCTAATCCTCTCCTGTGTGATACTGTGTGCTGAGCCGTGTATCTAATCCTCTCCTGTGTGATACTGACTGCTGAGCTGTGTATCTAATCCTATCCTGTGTGATACTGTCTGCTGAGCCGTGTATCTAATCCTATCCTGTGTGATACTGTCTGCTGAGCCGTGTATCTAATCCTATCCTGTGTGATACTGTCTGCTGAGCCGTGTATCTAATCCTCTCCTGTGTGATACTGTCTGCTGAGCTATGTATCTAATCCTCTCCTGTGTGATACTTTCTGCTGAGCCGTGTATCTAATCCTATCCTGTGTGATACTGTCTGCTGAGCCGTGTATCTAATCCTCTCCTGTGTGATACTGTCTGCTGAGCCGTGTATCTAATCCTATCCTGTGTGATACTCTCTGCTGAGCCGTGTATCTAATCCTCTCCTGTGTGATACTGTCTGCTGAGCCGTGTATCTAATCATCTCCTGTGTGATACTGTCTGCTGAGCCGTGTATCTAATCCTCTCCTGTGTGATACTGACTGCTGAGCCGTGTATCTAATCCTATCCTGTGTGATACTGTCTGCTGAGCCGTGTATCTAATCCTATCCTGTGTGATACTGTCTGCTGAGCCGTGTATCTAATCCTATCCTGTGTGATACTGTCTGCTGAGCCGTGTATCTAATCCTCTCCTGTGTGATACTGTCTGCTGAGCCGTGTATCTAATCCTATCCTGTGTGATACTGTCTGCTGAGCCGTGTATCTAATCCTATCCTGTGTGATACTGTCTGCTGAGCCGTGTATCTAATCCTCTCCTGTGTGATACTGTCTGCTGAGCTGTGTATCTAATCCTCTCCTGTGTGATACTGTCTGCTGAGCCGTGTATCTAATCCTATCCTGTGTGATACTGTCTGCTGAGCCGTGTATCTAATCCTCTCCTGTGTGATACTGTCTGCTGAGCCGTGTATCTAATCCTCTCCTGTGTGATACTGTCTGCTGAGCCGTGTATCTAATCCTATCCTGTGTGATACTGTCTGCTGAGCCGTGTATCTAATCCTATCCTGTGTGATACTGTCTGCTGAGCCGTGTATCTAATCCTCTCCTGTGTGATACTGTCTGCTGAGCCGTGTATCTAATCCTATCCTGTGTGATACTCTCTGCTGAGCCGTGTATCTAATCCTCTCCTGTGTGATACTGTCTGCTGAGCCGTGTATCTAATCATCTCCTGTGTGATACTGTCTGCTGAGCCGTGTATCTAATCCTCTCCTGTGTGATACTGACTGCTGAGCCGTGTATCTAATCCTATCCTGTGTGATACTCTCTGCTGAGCTGTGTATCTAATCCTCTCCTGTGTGATACTGTCTGCTGAGCCGTGTATCTAATCCTCTCCTGTGTGATACTGTCTGCTGAGCCGTGTATCTAATCCTATCCTGTGTGATACTGTCTGCTGAGCCGTGTATCTAATCCTCTACTGTGTGATACTGTCTGCTGAGCCGTGTATCTAATCCTATCCTGTGTGATACTGTCTGCTGAGCCGTGTATCTAATCCTATCCTGTGTGATACTGTCTGCTGAGCCGTGTATCTAATCCTATCCTGTGTGATACTGTCTGCTGAGCCGTGTATCTAATCCTATCCTGTGTGATACTGTCTGCTGAGCCGTGTATCTAATCCTCTCCTGTGTGATACTGTCTGCTGAGCTGTGTATCTAATCCTCTCCTGTGTGATACTGTCTGCTGAGCCGTGTATCTAATCCTCTCCTGTGTGATTCTGACTGCTGAGCCGTGTATCTAATCCTATCCTGTGTGATACAGTCTGCTGAGCCGTGTATCTAATCCTCTCCTGTGTAATACCGTCTGCTGAGTCGTGTATCTAATCCTCTCCTGTGTGATACTGACTGCTGAGCCGTGTATCTAATCCTCTCCTGTGTAATACCGTCTGCTGAGCCGTGTATCTAATCCTATCCTGTGTGATACTGTCTGCTGAGCCGTGTATCTAATCCTATCCTGTGTGATACTGTCTGCTGAGCCGTGTATCTAATCCTATCCTGTGTGATACTGTCTGCTGAGCCGTGTATCTAATCCTCTCCTGTGTGATACTGCTGAGCCGTGTATCTAATCCTCTCCTGTGTGATACTGTCTGCTGAGCCGTGTATCTAATCCTCTCCTGTGTGATACTGTCTGCTGAGCCGTGTATCTAATCCTCTCCTGTGTGATACTGTCTGCTGAGCCGTGTATCTAATCCTATCCTGTGTGATACTGTCTGCTGAGCCGTGTATCTAATCCTCTCCTGTGTGATACTGTCTGCTGAGCGGTGTATCTAATCCTCTCCTGTGTGATACTGTCTGCTGAGCGGTGTATCTAATCCTCTCCTGTGTGATACTGTCTGCTGAGCCGTGTATCTAATCCTATCCTGTGTGATATTGTCTGCTGAGCCGTGTATCTA
Source organism: Phyllobates terribilis (assembly GCF_046119375.1). Lineage (NCBI taxonomy): Eukaryota > Metazoa > Chordata > Amphibia > Anura > Dendrobatidae > Phyllobates > Phyllobates terribilis. Next base: position 67,431 of record NW_027364792.1, read on the forward strand.
ATCCTCTCCTGTGTGATACTGTCTGCTGAGCCGTGTATCTAATCCTCTCCTGTGTGATACTGTCTGCTGAGCTGTGTATCTAATCCTATCCTGTGTGATACTGTCTGCTGAGCTGTGTATCTAATCCTCTCCTGTGTGATACTGTCTGCTGAGCCGTGTATCTAATCCTCTCCTGTGTGATGCTGTGTATCTAATCCTCTCCTGTGTGATACTGTCTGGTGAGCCGTGTATCTAATCCTCTGCAGTGTGATACTGACTGCTGAGCCTTGTATCTAATCCTCTCCTGTGTGATACTGTCTGCTGAGCCGTGTATCTAATCCTCTCCTGTGTGATACTGTCTGCTGAGCCGTGTATCTAATCCTATCCTGTGTGATACTGACTGCTGAGCCGTGTATCTAATCCTCTCCTGTGTGATACTGTCTGTTGAGCCGTGTATCTAATCCTCTCCTGTGTGATACTGTCTGCTGAGCCGTGTATCTAATCCTATCCTGTGTGATACTGTCTGCTGAGCCGTGTATCTAATCCTCTCCTGTGTGATACTGTCTGCTGAGCCGTGTATCTAATCCTCTCCTGTGTGATACTGTCTGCTGAGCCATGTATCTAATCCTATCCTGTGTGATACTGTCTGCTGAGCCGTGTATCTAATCCTATCCTGTGTGATACTGTCTGCTGAGCCGTGTATCTAATCCTCTCCTGTGTGATACTGTCTGCTGAGCCGTGTATCTAATCCTCTCCTGTGTGATACTGTCTGCTGAGCCGTGTATCTAATCCTCTCCTGTGTGATACTGACTGCTGAGCCGTGTATCTAATCCTCTCCTGTGTGATACTGTCTGCTGAGCCATGTATCTAATCCTCTCCTGTGTGATACTGTCTGCTGAGCCGTGTATCTAATCCTCTCCTGTGTGATACTGACTGCTGAGCCGTGTATCTAATCCTCTCCTGTGTGATACTGTCTGCTGAGCCATGTATCTAATCCTCTCCTGTGTGATACTGTCTGCTGAGCCGTGTATCTAATCCTCTCCTGTGTGATACTGACTGCTGAGCCGTGTATCTAATCCTCTCCTGTGTGATACTGACTGCTGAGCCGTGTATCTAATCCTCTCCTGTGTGATACTGTCTGCTGAGCCATGTATCTAATCCTCTCCTGTGTGATACTGTCTGCTGAGCCGTGTATCTAATCCTCTCCTGTGTGATACTGACTGCTGAGCCGTGTATCTAATCCTCTCCTGTGTGATACTGTCTGCTGAGCCGTGTATCTAATCCTCTCCTGTGTGATACTGTCTGCTGAGCCGTGTATCTAATCCTCTCCTGTGTGATACTGACTGCTGAGCCGTGTATCTAATCCTCTCCTGTGTGATACTGTCTGCTGAGCCATGTATCTAATCCTCTCCTGTGTGATACTGTCTGCTGAGCCGTGTATCTAATCCTCTCCTGTGTGATACTGACTGCTGAGCCGTGTATCTAATCCTCTCCTGTGTGATACTGTCTGCTGAGCCATGTATCTAATCCTCTCCTGTGTGATACTGTCTGCTGAGCCGTGTATCTAATCCTCTCCTGTGTGATACTCTCTACTGAGCCGTGTATCTAATCCTCTCCTGTGTGATACTGACTGCTGAGCCGTGTATCTAATCCTCTCCTGTGTGATACTGTCTGCTGAGCCGTGTATCTAATCCTATCCTGTGTGATACTGTCTGCTAAGCCGTGTATCTAATCCTATCCTGTGTGATACTGACTGCTGAGCCGTGTATCTAATCCTATCCTGTGTGATACTGACTGCTGAGCCGTGTATCTAATCCTATCCTGTGTGATACTGTCTGCTGAGCCGTGTATCTAATCCTCTCCTGTGTGATACTCTCTGCTGAGCCGTGTATCTAATCCTCTCCTGTGTGATACTGTCTGCTGAGCCGTGTATCTAATCCTCTCCTGTGTGATACTGTCTGCTGAGCCGTGTATCTAATCCTCTCCTGTGTGATACTGTCTGCTGAGCCGTGTATCTAATCCCATCCTGTTTGATACTGTATGCTGAGCCGTGTATCTAATCCTCTTCGGTGTGATACGGTCTGCTGAGCCATGTATCTAATCCTATCCTGTGTGATACTGTCTGCTGAGCCGTGTATCTAATCCTCTCCTGTGTGATACTGTCTGCTGAGCCGTGTATCTAATCCTCTCCTGTGTGATACTGTCTGCTGAGCCGTGTATCTAATCCTCTCCTGTGTGATACTGTCTGCTGAGCCGTGTATCTAATCCTCTTCGGTGTGATACTGTCTGCTGAGCCGTGTATCTAATGCTATCCTGTGTGATACTGTCTGCTGAGCCGTGTATCTAATCCTCTCCTGTGTGATACTGTCTGCTGAGCCGTGTATCTAATGCTATCCTGTGTGATACTGTCTGCTGAGCCGTGTATCCAATCCTCTCCTGTGTGATACTGTCTGCTGAGCCGTGTATCTAATCCTATCCTGTGTGATACTGTCTGCTGAGCCGTGTATCTAATCCTCTCCTTGTGATACTGTCTGCTGAGCCGTGTATCTAATCCTATCCTGTGTGATACTGTCTGCTGAGCTGTGTATCTAATCCTCTCCTGTGTGATACTGACTGCTGAGCCGTGTATCTAATCCTATCCTGTGTGATACTGTCTGCTGAGCCGTGTATCTAATCCTCTCCTGTGTGATACTGACTGCTGAGCCGTGTATCTAATCCTCTCCTGTGTGATACTGTCTGCTGAGCCGTGTATCCAATCCTCTCCTGTGTGATACTGTCTGCTGAGCCGTGTATCTAATCCTATCCTGTGTGATACTGTCTGCTGAGCCGTGTATCCAATCCTCTCCTGTGTGATACTGTCTGCTGAGCCGTGTATCTAATCCTCTCCTGTGTGATACTGACTGCTGAGCCGTGTATCTAATGCTATCCTGTGTGATACTGTCTGCTGAGCCGTGTATCCAATCCTCTCCTGTGTGATACTGTCTGCTGAGCCGTGTATCTAATCCTATCCTGTGTGATACTGTCTGCTGAGCCGTGTATCTAATCCTCTCCTTGTGATACTGTCTGCTGAGCCGTGTATCTAATCCTATCCTGTGTGATACTGTCTGCTGAGCTGTGTATCTAATCCTCTCCTGTGTGATACTGACTGCTGAGCCGTGTATCTAATCCTATCCTGTGTGATACTGTCTGCTGAGCCGTGTATCTAATCCTCTGCTGTGTGATACTGACTGCTGAGCCGTGTATCTAATCCTCTCCTGTGTGATACTGTCTGCTGAGCTGTGTATCTAATCCACTCCTGTGTGATACTGTCTGCTGAGCCGTGTATCTAATCCTATCCTGTGTGACACTGTCTGCTGAGCCGTGTATCTAATCCTCTCCTGTGTGATACTGTCTGCTGAGCCGTGTATCTAATCCTCTCCTGTGTGATACTGACTGCTGAGCCGCGTATCTAATCCTCTCCTGTGTGATACTGACTGCTGAGCCATGTATCTAATCCTATCCTGTGTGATACTGTCTGCTGAGCCGTGTATCTAATCCTATCCTGTGTGATACTGTCTGCTGAGCCGTGTATCTAATCCTATCCTGTGTGATACTGTCTGCTGAGCCGTGTATCTAATCCTATCCTGTGTGATACTGTCTCCTGAGCCGTGTATCTAATCCTATCCTGTGTGATACTGTCTGCTGAGCTGTGTATCTAATGCTCTCCTGTGTGATACTGTCTGCTGAGCCGTGTATCTAATCCTCTCCTGTGTGATACTGTCTGCTGAGCCGTGTATCTAATCCTCTCCTGTGTGATACTGACTGCTGAGCCGCGTATCTAATCCTCTCCTGTGTGATACTGTCTGCTGAGCCGTGTATCTAATCCTATCCTGTGTGATACTGTCTGCTGAGCCGTGTATCTAATCCTATCCTGTGTGATACTGTCTGCTGAGCCGTGTATCTAATCCTCTCCTGTGTGATACTGTCTGCTGAGCCGTGTATCTAATCCTATCCTGTGTGATACTGTCTGTTGAGCCGTGTATCTAATCCTCTCCTGTGTGATACTGACTGCTGAGCCGTGTATCTAATCCTCTCCTGTGTGATACTGTCTGCTGAGCCGTGTATCTAATCCTCTCCTGTGTGATACTGTCTGCTGAGCTGTGTATCTAATCCTCTCCTGTGTGATACGGACTGCTGAGCCGTGTATCTAATCCTCTCCTGTGTGATACTGTCTGCTGAGCCGTGTATCTAATCCTCTCCTGTGTGATACTGTCTGCTGAGCCTTGTATCTAATCCTATCCTGTGTGATACTGTCTGCTGGGCCGTGTATCTAATCCTATCCTGTGTGATACTGTCTGCTGAGCCGTGTATCTAATCCTATCCTGTGTGATACTGTCTGCTGAGCCGTGTATCTAATCCTCTCCTGTGTGATACTGTCTGCTGAGCCGTGTATCTAATCCTATCCTGTGTGATACTGTCTGCTGAGCCGTGTATCTAATCCTATCCTGTGTGATACTCTCTGCTGAGCTGTGTATCTAATCCTCTCCTGTGTGATACTGTCTGCTGAGCCGTGTATCTAATCCTCTCCTGTGTGATACTGTCTGCTGAGCCGTGTATCTAATCCTCTCCTGTGTGATACTGTCTGCTGAGCCGTGTATCTAATCCTATCCTGTGTGATACCATCTGCTGAGCAGTGTATCTAATCCTCTCCTGTGTGATACTGACTGCTGAGCCGTGTATCTAATCCTCTCCTGTGTGATACTGACTGCTGAGCCGTGTATCTAATCCTCTCCTGTGTGATACTGTCTGCTGAGCCGTGTATCTAATCCTATCCTGTGTGATACTGTCTGCTGAGCCGTGTATCTAATCCTCTCCTGTGTGATACTGTCTGCTGAGCCGTGTATCTAATCCTCTCCTGTGTGATACTGTCTGCTGAGCCGTGTATCTAATCCTCTCCTGTGTGATACTGACTGCTGAGCCGTGTATCTAATCCTCTCCTGTGTAATACCGTCTGCTGAGCCGTGTATCTAATCCTATCCTGTGTGATACTGTCTGCTGAGCCGTGTATCTAATCCTCTCCTGTGTGATACTGTCTGCTGAGCCGTGTATCTAATCCTCTCCTGTGTGATACTGTCTGCTGAGCCGTGTATCTAATCCTCTCCTGTGTGATACTGTCTGCTGAGCCGTGTATCTAATCCTATCCTGTGTGATACTGTCTGCTGAGCCGTGTATCTAATCCTCTCCTGTGTGATACTGTCTGCTGAGCCGTGTATCTAATCCTCTCCTGTGTGATACTGTCTGCTGAGCAGTGTATCTAATCCTCTCCTGTGTGATACTGTCTGCTGAGCCGTGTATCTAATCCTATCCTGTGTGATACTGTCTGCTGAGCCGTGTATCTAATCCTGTCCTGTGTGATACTGTCTGCTGAGCCGTGTATCTAATCCTGTCCTGTGTGATACTGTCTGCTGAGCCGTGTATCTAATCCTCTCCTGTGTGATACTGTCTGCTGAGCCGTGTATCTAATCCTATCCTGTGTGATACTGTCTGCTGAGCCGTGTATCTAATCCTATCCTGTGTGATACTGTCTGCTGAGCCGTGTATCTAATCTTCTCCTGTGTGATACTGACTGCTGAGCCGTGTATCTAATCCTCTCCTGTGTGATACTGTCTGCTGAGCCGTGTATCTAATCCTCTCCTGTGTGATACTGTCTGCTGAGCCGTGTATCTAATCCTCTCCTGTGTGATACTGTCTGCTGAGCCGTGTATCTAATCCTCTCCTGTGTGATACTGTCTGCTGACCGTGTATCTAATCCTCTCCTGTGTGATACAGTCTGCTGAGCCGTGTATCTAATCCTCTCCTGTGTAATACTGTCTGCTGAGCCATGTATCTAATCCTCTCCTGTGTGATACTGTCTGCTGAGCCGTGTATCTAATCCTCTCCTGTGTGATACTGTCTGCTGAGCAGTGTATCTAATCCTCTCCTGTGTGATACTGACTGCTGAGCCGTGTATCTAATCCTCTCCTGTGTGATACTGTCTGCTGAGCCGTGTATCTAATCCTCTCCTGTGTGATACTCTCTGCTGAGCCGTGTATCTAATCCTCTCCTGTGTGATACTGTCTGCTGAGCCGTGTATCTAATCCTCTCCTTGTGATACTGTCTGCTGAGCCGTGTATCTAATCCTATCCTGTGTGATACTGTCTGCTGAGCCGTGTATCTAATCCTCTCCTGTGTGATACTGTCTGCTGAGCTGTGTATCTAATCCTCTCCTGTGTGATACTGACTGCTGAGCCGTGTATCTAATCCTATCCTGTGTGATACTGTCTGCTGAGCCGTGTATCTAATCCTCTGCTGTGTGATACTGACTGCTGAGCCGTGTATCTAATCCACTCCTGTGTGATACTGTCTGCTGAGCCGTGTATCTAATCCTATCCTGTGTGATACTGTCTGCTGAGCCGTGTATCTAATCCTCTCCTGTGTGATACTGTCTGCTGAGCTGTGTATCTAATCCTCTCCTGTGTGATACTGACTGCTGAGCCGTGTATCTAATCCTCTCCTGTGTGATACTGACTGCTGAGCCGTGTATCTAATCCTCTCCTGTGTGATACTGACTGCTGAGCCGTGTATCTAATCCTCTCCTGTGTGATACTGTCTGCTGAGCCGTGTATCTAATCCTATCCTGTGTGATGCTGTCTGCTGAGCTGTGTATCTAATCCTCTCCTGTGTGATACTGTCTGCTGAGCCGTGTATCTAATCCTCTCCTGTGTGATACTGACTGCTGAGCCGTGTATCTAATCCTCTCCTGTGTGATACTGTCTGCTGAGCCGTGTATCTAATCCTCTCCTGTGTGATACTCTCTGCTGAGCCGTGTATCTAATCCTCTCCTGTGTGATACTGTCTGCTGAGCCGTGTATCTAATCCTCTCCTGTGTGATACTGTCTGCTGAGCCGTGTATCTAATCCTCTCCTGTGTGATACTGTCTGCTGAGCTGTGTATCTAATCCTCTCCTGTGTGATACTGACTGCTGAGCCGTGTATCTAATCCTGTCCTGTGTGATACTGTCTGCTGAGCCGTGTATCTAATCCTATCCTGTGTTATACTGTCTGCTGAGTCGTGTATCTAATCCTCTCCTGTGTGATACTGTCTGCTGAGCCGTGTATCTAATCCTATCCTGTGTGATACTGTGTGCTGAGCCGTGTATCTAATCTCTCCTGTGTGATACTGACTGCTGAGCCGTGTATCTAATCCTATCCTGTGTGATACTGTCTGCTGAGCCGTGTATCTAATCCTATTCTGTGTGATACTGTGTGCTGAGCCGTGTATCTAATCCTCTCCTGTGTGATACTGTCTGCTGAGCCGTGTATCTAATCCTATCCTGTGTGATACTGTCTGCTGAGCCGTGTATCTAATCCTATCCTGTGTGATACTGTCTGCTGAGCCGTGTATCTAATCCTCTCCTGTGTGATACTGTCTGCTGAGCTGTGTATCTAATCCTATCCTGTGTGATACTGTCTGCTGAGCCGTGTATCTAATCCTATCCTGTGTGATACTGTCTGCTGAGCCGTGTATCTAATCCTGTCCTGTGTGATACTGTCTGCTGAGCCGTGTATCTAATCCTATCCTGTGTGATACTGTCTGCTGAGCCGTGTATCTAATCCTCTCCTGTGTGATACTGTGTGCTGAGCCGTGTATCTAATCCTCTCCTGTGTGATACTGTCTGCTGAGCCGTGTATCTAATCCTCTCCTGTGTGATACTGTCTGCTGAGCCGTGTATCTAATCCTCTCCTGTGTGATACTGTCTGTTGAGCCGGGTATCTAATCCTCTCCTGTGTGATACTGTCTGCTGAGCCGTGTATCTAATCCTCTCCTGTGTGATACTGTCTGCTGAGCCGTGTATCTAATCCTCTCCTGTGTGATACTGTGTGCTGAGCCGTGTATCTAATCCTGTCCTGTGTGATACTGTCTGCTGAGCCGTGTATCTAATCCTCTCCTGTGTGATACTGTCTGCTGAGCTGTGTATCTAATCCTCTCCTGTGTGATACTGTCTGCTGAGCTGTGTATCTAATCCTATCCTGTGTGATACTGTCTGCTGAGCCGTGTATCTAATCCTATCCTGTGTGATACTGTCTGCTGAGCCGTGTATCTAATCCTCTCCTGTGTGATACTGTCTGCTGAGCTGTGTATCTAATCCTATCCTGTGTGATACTGTCTGCTGAGCCGTGTATCTAATCCTATCCTGTGTGATACTGTCTGCTGAGCTGTATATCTAATCCTCTCCTGTGTGATACTGTCTGCTGAGCCGTGTATCCAATCCTCTCCTGTGTGATACAGTCTGCTGAGCCGTGTATCTAATCCTATACTGTGTGATACTGTCTGCTGAGCCGTGTATCTAATCCTCTCCTGTGTGATACTGTCTGCTGAGCCGTGTATCTAATCCTCTCCTGTGTGATACTGTCTGCTGAGCCGTGTATCTAATCCTCTCCTGTGTGATACTGTCTGCTGAGCCGTGTATCTAATCCTCTCCTGTGTGATAGTCTGCTGAGCCGTGTATCTAATCCTCTCCTGTGTGATACTGTCTGCTGAGCCGTGTATCTAATCCTCTCCTGTGTGATACTGTCTGCTGAGCTGTGTATCTAATCCTATCCTGTGTGATACTGTCTGCTGAGCCGTGTATCTAATCCTATCCTGTGTGATACTGTCTGCTGAGCTGTATATCTAATCCTCTCCTGTGTGATACTGTCTGCTGAGCCATGTATCCAATCCTCTCCTGTGTGATACAGTCTGCTGAGCCGTGTATCTAATCCTATCCTGTGTGATACTGTCTGCTGAGCCGTGTATCTAATCCTCTCCTGTGTGATACTGTCTGCTGAGCCGTGTATCTAATCCTCTCCTGTGTGATACTGTCTGCTGAGCCGTGTATCTAATCCTCTCCTGTGTGATACTGTCTGCTGAGCCGTGTATCTAATCCTCTCCTGTGTGATACTGTCTGCTGAGCAGTGTATCTAATCCTATCCTGTGTGATACTGTCTGCTGAGCCGTGTATCTAATCCTGTCCTGTGTGATACTGTCTGCTGAGCTGTGTATCTAATCCTCTCCTGTGTGATACTGTCTGCTGAGCCGTGTATCTAATCCTGTCCTGTGTGATACTGTCTGCTGAGCTGTGTATCTAATCCTCTCCTGTGTGATACTGTCTGCTGAGCCGTGTATCTAATCCTGTCCTGTGTGATACTGTCTGCTGAGCTGTGTATCTAATCCTCTCCTGTGTGATACTGACTGCTGAGCCGTGTATCTAATCCTCTCCTGTGTGATACTGACTGCTGAGCCGTGTATCTAATCCTATCCTGTGTGATACTGACTGCTGAGCCGTGTATCTAATCCTGTCCTGTGTGATACTGTCTGCTGAGCTGTGTATCTAATCCTATCCTGTGTGATACTGTCTGCTGAGCTGTGTATCTAATCCTCTCCTGTGTGATACTGTCTGCTGAGCCGTGTATCTAATCCTCTCCTGTGTGATACTGTCTGCTGAGCCGTGTATCTAATCCTCTCCTGTGTGATACTGTCTGCTGAGCTGTGTATCTAATCCTCTCCTGTGTGATACTGTCTGCTGAGCCGTGTATCTAATCCTCTCCTGTGTGATACTGTCTGCTGAGCCGTGTATCTAATCCTCTCCTGTGTGATACTGTCTGCTGAGCCGTGTATCTAATCCTATCCTGTGTGATACAGTCTGCTGAGCCGTGTATCTAATCCTCTCCTGTGTGATACTGACTGCTGAGCCGTGTATCTAATCCTCTCCTGTGTAATACCGTCTGCTGAGCCGTGTATCTAATCCTATCCTGTGTGATACTGTCTGCTGAGCCGTGTATCTAATCCTCTCCTGTGTGATACTGTCTGCTGAGCCGTGTATCTAATCCTCTCCTGTGTGATACTGTCTGCTGAGCCGTGTATCTAATCCTCTCCTGTGTGATACTGTCTGCTGAGCCGTGTATCTAATCCTATCCTGTGTGATACTGTCTGCTGAGCCGTGTATCTAATCCTCTCCTGTGTGATACTGTCTGCTGAGCCGTGTATCTAATCCTCTCCTGTGTGATACTGTCTGCTGAGCAGTGTATCTAATCCTCTCCTGTGTGATACTGTCTGCTGAGCCGTGTATCTAATCCTATCCTGTGTGATACTGTCTGCTGAGCCGTGTATCTAATCCTGTCCTGTGTGATACTGTCTGCTGAGCCGTGTATCTAATCCTGTCCTGTGTGATACTGTCTGCTGAGCCGTGTATCTAATCCTATCCTGTGTGATACTGTCTGCTGAGCCGTGTATCTAATCCTATCCTGTGTGATACTGTCTGCTGAGCCGTGTATCTAATACTATCCTGTGTGATACTCTCTGCTGAGCCGTGTATCTAATCCTCTCCTGTGTGATACTGTCTGCTGAGCCGTGTATCTAATCCTATCCTGTGTGATACTGTCTGCTGAGCCGTGTATCTAATCCTATCCTGTGTGATACTGTCTGCTGAGCCGTGTATCTAATCTTCTCCTGTGTGATACTGTCTGCTGAGCGGTGTATCTAATCCTATCCTGTGTGATACTGTCTGCTGAGCCGTGTATCTAATCCTATCCTGTGTGATACTGTCTGCTGAGCCGTGTATCTAATCCTATCCTGTGTGATACTGTCTGCTGAGCCGTGTATCTAATCTTCTCCTGTGTGATACTGTCTGCTGAGCGGTGTATCTAATCCTATCCTGTGTGATACTGTCTGCTGAGCCGTGTATCTAATCCTCTCCTGTGTGATACTGTCTGCTGAGCCGTGTATCTAATCCTCTCCTGTGTGATACTGTCTGCTGAGCCGTGTATCTAATCCTATCCTGTGTGATACTGTCTGCTGAGCCGTGTATCTAATCCTTTCCTGTGTGATACTGTCTGCTGAGCCGTGTATCTAATCCTCTCCTGTGTGATACTGTCTGCTGAGCGGTGTATCTAATCCTCTCCTGTGTGATACTGTCTGCTGAGCCGTGTATCTAATCCTCTCCTGTGTGATACTGTCTGCTGAGCCGTGTATCTAATCCTATCCTGTGTGATACTGTCTGCTGAGCCGTGTATCTAATCCTCTCCTGTGTGATACTGTGTATCTAATCCTCTCCTGTGTGATACTGTCTGCTGAGCCGTGTATCTAATCCTCTCCTGTGTGATGCTGTGTATCTAATCCTCTCCTGTGTGATACTGTCTGCTGAGCCGTGTATCTAATCCTCTCCTGTGTGATTCTGTCTGCTGAGCCGTGTATCTAATCCTCTCCTGTGTGATACTGACTGCTGAGCCTTGTATCTAATCCTCTCCTGTGTGATACTGTCTGCTGAGCCGTGTATCTAATCCTCTCCTGTGTGATACTGTCTGCTGAGCCGTGTATCTAATCCTCTCCTGTGTGATACTGACTGCTGATCCGTGTATCTAATCCTCTCCTGTGTGATACTGTCTGCTGAGCCATATATCTAATCCTATCCTGTGTGATGCTGTCTGCTGAGCCGTGTATCTAATCCTCTCCTGTGTGATACTGACTGCTGAGCCGTGTATCTAATCCTCTCCTGTGTGATACTCTCTGCTGAGCCGTGTATCTAGTCCTATCCTGTGTGATACTGTCTGCTGAGCCGTGTATCTAATCCTCTCCTGTGTGATACTGTCTGCTGAGCCGTGTATCTAATACTATCCTGTGTGATACTGTCTGCTGAGCCGTGTATCTAATCCTCTCCTGTGTGATACTGTCTGCTGAGCCGTGTATCTAATCCTATCCTGTGTGATACTGTCTGCTGAGCCGTGTATCTAATCCTGTCCTGTGTGATACTGTCTGCTGAGCTGTGTATCTAATCCTCTCCTGTGTGATACTGTCTGCTGAGCCGTGTATCTAATCCTGTCCTGTGTGATACTGTCTGCTGAGCTGTGTATCTAATCCTCTCCTGTGTGATACTGTCTGCTGAGCCGTGTATCTAATCCTGTCCTGTGTGATACTGTCTGCTGAGCTGTGTATCTAATCCTCTCCTGTGTGATACTGACTGCTGAGCCGTGTATCTAATCCTCTCCTGTGTGATACTGACTGCTGAGCCGTGTATCTAATCCTATCCTGTGTGATACTGACTGCTGAGCCGTGTATCTAATCCTGTCCTGTGTGATACTGTCTGCTGAGCTGTGTATCTAATCCTATCCTGTGTGATACTGTCTGCTGAGCTGTGTATCTAATCCTCTCCTGTGTGATACTGTCTGCTGAGCCGTGTATCTAATCCTCTCCTGTGTGATACTGTCTGCTGAGCCGTGTATCTAATCCTCTCCTGTGTGATACTGTCTGCTGAGCTGTGTATCTAATCCTCTCCTGTGTGATACTGTCTGCTGAGCCGTGTATCTAATCCTCTCCTGTGTGATACTGTCTGCTGAGCCGTGTATCTAATCCTCTCCTGTGTGATACTGTCTGCTGAGCCGTGTATCTAATCCTATCCTGTGTGATACAGTCTGCTGAGCCGTGTATCTAATCCTCTCCTGTGTGATACTGACTGCTGAGCCGTGTATCTAATCCTCTCCTGTGTAATACCGTCTGCTGAGCCGTGTATCTAATCCTATCCTGTGTGATACTGTCTGCTGAGCCGTGTATCTAATCCTCTCCTGTGTGATACTGTCTGCTGAGCCGTGTATCTAATCCTCTCCTGTGTGATACTGTCTGCTGAGCCGTGTATCTAATCCTCTCCTGTGTGATACTGTCTGCTGAGCCGTGTATCTAATCCTATCCTGTGTGATACTGTCTGCTGAGCCGTGTATCTAATCCTCTCCTGTGTGATACTGTCTGCTGAGCCGTGTATCTAATCCTCTCCTGTGTGATACTGTCTGCTGAGCAGTGTATCTAATCCTCTCCTGTGTGATACTGTCTGCTGAGCCGTGTATCTAATCCTATCCTGTGTGATACTGTCTGCTGAGCCGTGTATCTAATCCTGTCCTGTGTGATACTGTCTGCTGAGCCGTGTATCTAATCCTGTCCTGTGTGATACTGTCTGCTGAGCCGTGTATCTAATCCTATCCTGTGTGATACTGTCTGCTGAGCCGTGTATCTAATCCTATCCTGTGTGATACTGTCTGCTGAGCCGTGTATCTAATACTATCCTGTGTGATACTCTCTGCTGAGCCGTGTATCTAATCCTCTCCTGTGTGATACTGTCTGCTGAGCCGTGTATCTAATCCTATCCTGTGTGATACTGTCTGCTGAGCCGTGTATCTAATCCTATCCTGTGTGATACTGTCTGCTGAGCCGTGTATCTAATCTTCTCCTGTGTGATACTGTCTGCTGAGCGGTGTATCTAATCCTATCCTGTGTGATACTGTCTGCTGAGCCGTGTATCTAATCCTATCCTGTGTGATACTGTCTGCTGAGCCGTGTATCTAATCCTATCCTGTGTGATACTGTCTGCTGAGCCGTGTATCTAATCTTCTCCTGTGTGATACTGTCTGCTGAGCGGTGTATCTAATCCTATCCTGTGTGATACTGTCTGCTGAGCCGTGTATCTAATCCTCTCCTGTGTGATACTGTCTGCTGAGCCGTGTATCTAATCCTCTCCTGTGTGATACTGTCTGCTGAGCCGTGTATCTAATCCTCTCCTGTGTGATACTGTCTGCTGAGCCGTGTATCTAATCCTCTCCTGTGTGATACTGTCTGCTGAGCCGTGTATCTAATCCTATCCTGTGTGATACTGTCTGCTGAGCCGTGTATCTAATCCTCTCCTGTGTGATACTGTCTGCTGAGCGGTGTATCTAATCCTCTCCTGTGTGATACTGTCTGCTGAGCCGTGTATCTAATCCTCTCCTGTGTGATACTGTCTGCTGAGCCGTGTATCTAATCCTATCCTGTGTGATACTGTCTGCTGAGCCGTGTATCTAATCCTCTCCTGTGTGATACTGTGTATCTAATCCTCTCCTGTGTGATACTGTCTGCTGAGCCGTGTATCTAATCCTCTCCTGTGTGATGCTGTGTATCTAATCCTCTCCTGTGTGATTCTGTCTGCTGAGCCGTGTATCTAATCCTCTCCTGTGTGATACTGACTGCTGAGCCTTGTATCTAATCCTCTCCTGTGTGATACTGTCTGCTGAGCCGTGTATCTAATCCTCTCCTGTGTGATACTGTCTGCTGAGCCGTGTATCTAATCCTCTCCTGTGTGATACTGACTGCTGATCCGTGTATCTAATCCTCTCCTGTGTGATACTGTCTGCTGAGCCATATATCTAATCCTATCCTGTGTGATGCTGTCTGCTGAGCCGTGTATCTAATCCTCTCCTGTGTGATACTGACTGCTGAGCCGTGTATCTAATCCTCTCCTGTGTGATACTCTCTGCTGAGCCGTGTATCTAATCCTCTCCTGTGTGATACTGTCTGCTGAGCCGTGTATCTAATCCTGTCCTGTGTGATACTGACTGCTGAGCCGTGTATCTAATCCTATCCTGTGTGATACTGTCTGCTGAGCCGTGTATCTAATCCTCTCCTGTGTGATACTGTCTGCTGAGCCGTGTATCTAATCCTATCCTGTGTGATACTGTCTGCTCAGCCGTGTATCTAATCCTCTCCTGTGTGATACTGTCTGCTGAGCCGTGTATCTAATCCTATCCTGTGTGATACTGTCTGCTGAGCCTTGTATCTAATCCTATCCTGTGTGATACTCTCTGCTGAGCCGTGTATCTAATCCTCTCCTGTGTGATACTGTCTGCTGAGCCGTGTATCTAATCCTCTCCTGTGTGATACTGTCTGCTGAGCCTTGTATCTAATCCTATCCTGTGTGATACTGTCTGCTGGGCCGTGTATCTAATCCTATCCTGTGTGATACTGTCTGCTGAGCCGTGTATCTAATCCTATCCTGTGTGATACTGTCTGCTGAGCCGTGTATCTAATCCTCTCCTGTGTGATACTGTCTGCTGAGCCGTGTATCTAATCCTCTCCTGTGTGATACTGTCTGCTGAGCCGTGTATCTAATCCTATCCTGTGTGATACTCTCTGCTGAGCTGTGTATCTAATCCTCTCCTGTGTGATACTGTCTGCTGAGCCGTGTATCTAATCCTCTCCTGTGTGATACTGTCTGCTGAGCCGTGTATCTAATCCTATCCTGTGTGATACTGTCTGCTGAGCCGTGTATCTAATCCTCTCCTGTGTGATACAGTCTGCTGAGCCGTGTATCTAATCCTATCCTGTGTGATACTGTCTGCTGAGCTGTGTATCTAATG
Organism: Phyllobates terribilis; assembly: GCF_046119375.1. NCBI lineage: Eukaryota > Metazoa > Chordata > Amphibia > Anura > Dendrobatidae > Phyllobates > Phyllobates terribilis. Next base: position 82,619 of record NW_027364792.1, read on the forward strand.
CTCTCCTGTGTGATACTGTCTGCTGAGCCGTGTATCTAATCCTATCCTGTGTGATACTGTCTGCTGAGCCGTGTATCTAATCCTATCCTGTGTGATACTGTCTGCTGAGCTGTGTATCTAATCCTCTCCTGTGTGATACTGTCTGCTGAGCTGTGTATCTAATCCTCTCCTGTGTGATACTGTCTGCTGAGCCGTGTATCTAATCCTCTCCTGTGTGATACTGTCTGCTGAGCCGTGTATCTAATCCTATCCTGTGTGATACAGTCTGCTGAGCCATGTATCTAATCCTCTCCTGTGTGATACTGACTGCTGAGCCGTGTATCTAATCCTCTCCTGTGTGATACTGTCTGCTGAGCAGTGTATCTAATCCTCTCCTGTGTGATACTGTCTGCTGAGCCGTGTATCTAATCCTATCCTGTGTGATACTGTCTGCTGAGCCGTGTATCTAATCCTCTCCTGTGTGATACTGTCTGCTGAGCCGTGTATCTAATCCTGTCCTGTGTGATACTGTCTGCTGAGCCGTGTATCTAATCCTGTCCTGTGTGATACTGTCTGCTGAGCCGTGTATCTAATCCTCTCCTGTGTGATACTGTCTGCTGAGCCGTGTATCTAATCCTATCCTGTGTGATACTGTCTGCTGAGCCGTGTATCTAATCTTCTCCTGTGTGATACTGTCTGCTGAGCGGTGTATCTAATCCTATCCTGTGTGATACTGTCTGCTGAGCCGTGTATCTAATCCTATCCTGTGTGATACTGTCTGCTGAGCCGTGTATCTAATCCTCTCCTGTGTGATACAGTCTGCTGAGCCGTGTATCTAATCCTCTCCTGTGTAATACTGTCTGCTGAGCCGTGTATCTAATCCTCTCCTGTGTGATACTGTCTGCTGAGCCGTGTATCTAATCCTCTCCTGTGTGATACTGTCTGCTGAGCAGTGTATCTAATCCTCTCCTGTGTGATACTGTCTGCTGAGCCGTGTATCTAATCCTCTCCTGTGTGATACTGTCTGCTGAGCCGTGTATCTAATCCTCTCCTGTGTGATACTGTCTGCTGAGCCGTGTATCTAATCCTCTCCTGTGTGATACTGTCTGCTGAGCCGTGTATCTAATCCTATCCTGTGTGATACTGTCTGCTGAGCCGTGTATCTAATCCTCTCCTGTGTGATACTGTCTGCTGAGCCGTGTATCTAATCCTATCCTGTGTGATACTGTCTGCTGAGCCATGTATCTAATCCTCTCCTGTGTGATACTGTCTGCTGAGCGGTGTATCTAATCCTCTCCTGTGTGATACTGTCTGCTGAGCCGTGTATCTAATCCTCTCCTGTGTGATACTGTCTGCTGAGCCGTGTATCTAATCCTATCCTGTGTGATACTGTCTGCTGAGCCGTGTATCTAATCCTCTCCTGTGTGATACTGTCTGCTGAGCCGTGTATCTAATCCTCTCCTGTGTGATACTGTCTGCTGAGCCGTTTATCTAATCCTCTCCTGTGTGATACTGACTGCTGAGCTGTGTATCTAATCCTCTCCTGTGTGATACTGTGTATCTAATCCTCTCCTGTGTGATACTGTCTGCTGAGCCGTGTATCTAATCCTCTCCTGTGTGATGCTGTGTATCTAATCCTCTCCTGTGTGATACTGTCTGGTGAGCCGGGTATCTAATCCTCTGCAGTGTGATACTGACTGCTGAGCCTTGTATCTAATCCTCTCCTGTGTGATACTGTCTGCTGAGCCGTGTATCTAATCCTCTCCTGTGTGATACTGTCTGCTGAGCCGTGTATCTAATCCTCTCCTGTGTGATACTGTCTGCTGAGCCGTGTATCTAATCCTCTCCTGTGTGATACTGTCTGCTGAGCCGTGTATCTAATCCTCTCCTGTGTGATACTGACTGCTGAGCCGTGTATCTAATCCTCTCCTGTGTGATACTGTCTGCTGAGCCGTGTATCTAATCCTCTCCTGTGTGATACTGTCTGATGAGCCCTGTATCTAATCCTATCCTGTGTGATACTGTCTGCTGAGCCGTGTATCTAATCCTCTCCTGTGTGATACTGTCTGCTGAGCCGTGTATCTAATCCTCTCCTGTGTGATACGGTCTGCTGAGCCGTGTATCTAATCCTATCCTGTGTGATACGGTCTGCTGAGCCGTGTATCTAATCCTCTCCTGTGTGATACTGACTGCTGAGCCGTGTATCTAATCCTCTCCTGTGTGATACTGACTGCTGAGCTGTGTATCTAATCCTATCCTGTGTGATACTGTCTGCTGAGACGTGTATCTAATCCTCTCCTGTGTGATACTCTCTGCTGAGCCGTGTATCTAATCCTCTCCTGTGTGATACTGACTGCTGAGCCGTGTATCTAATCCTCTCCTGTGTGATACTGTCTGCTGAGCCGTGTATCTAATCCTATCCATGTGATACTGTCTGCTGAGCCGTGTATCTAATCCTATCCTGTGTGATACTGACTGCTGAGCTGTGTATCTAATCCTATCCTGTGTGATACTGTCTGCTGAGCCGTGTATCTAATCCTCTCCTGTGTCATACTCTCTGCTGAGCCGTGTATCTAATCCTCTCCTGTGTGATACTGTCTGCTGAGCCGTGTATCTAATCCTCTCCTGTGTGATACTGTCTGCTGAGCCGTGTATCTAATCCTCTCCTGTGTGATACTGTCTGCTGAGCCGTGTATCTAATCCCATCCTGTTTGATACTGTATGCTGAGCCGTGTATCTAATCCTCTTCGGTGTGATACGGTCTGCTGAGCCGTGTATCTAATCCTATCCTGTGTGATACTGTCTGCTGAGCCGTGTATCTAATCCTCTCCTGTGTGATACTGACTGCTGAGCCGTGTATCTAATCCTCTCCTGTGTGATACTGTCTGCTGAGCCGTGTATCTAATCCTCTCCTGTGTGATACTGTCTGCTGAGCCGTGTATCTAATCCTCTCCTGTGTGATACTGACTGCTGAGCCGTGTATCTAATCCTCTCCTGTGTGATACTGTCTGCTGAGCCGTGTATCTAATCCTATCCTGTGTGATACTGTCTGCTGAGCCGTGTATCTAATCCTATCCTGTGTGATACTGTCTGCTGAGCCGTGTATCTAATCCTCTCCTGTGTGATACTGTCTGCTGAGCCGTGTATCTAATCCTCTCCTGTGTGATACTGTCTGCTGAGCCGTGTATCTAATCCTATCCTGTGTGATACTGTCTGCTGAGCCGTGTATCTAATCCTCTCCTGTGTGATACTGTCTGCTGAGCCGTGTATCTAATCCTCTCCTGTGTGATACTGTCTGCTGAGCCGTGTATCTAATCCTCTCCTGTGTGATACTGTCTGCTGAGCCGTGTATCTAATCCTCTCCTGTGTGATACTGTCTGCTGAGCCGTGTATCTAATCCTATCCTCTGTGATACTGTCTGCTGAGCCGTGTATCTAATCCTCTGCTGTGTGATACTGTCTGCTGAGCCGTGTATCTAATCCTATCCTGTGTGATACTCTCTGCTGAGCCGTGTATCTAATCCTCTCCTGTGTGATACTGACTGCTGAGCCGTGTATCTAATCCTATCCTGTGTGATACTGTCTGCTGAGCCGTGTATCTAATCCTATCCTCTGTGATACTGTCTGCTGAGCCGTGTATCTAATCCTATCCTGTGTGATTCTCTCTGCTGAGCCGTGTATCTAATCCTCTCCTGTGTGATACTGTCTGCTGAGCCGTGTATCTAATCCTATCCTCTGTGATACTGTCTGCTGAGCCGTGTATCTAATCCTCTCCTGTGTGATACTGTCTGCTGAGCCGTGTATCTAATCCTATCCTGTGTGATACTCTCTGCTGAGCCGTGTATCTAATCCTCTCCTGTGTGATACTGACTGCTGAGCCGTGTATCTAATCCTGTCCTGTGTGATACTGTCTGCTGAGCCGTGTATCTAATCCTATCCTCTGTGATACTGACTGCTGAGCCGTGTATCTAATCCTCTCCTGTGTGATACTGTCTGCTGAGCCGTGTATCTAATCCTCTCCTGTGTGATACTGTCTGCTGAGCCGTGTATCTAATCCTCTCCTGTGTGATACTGACTGCTGAGCCGTGTATCTAATCCTATCATGTGTGATACTGACTGCTGAGCCGTGTATCTAATCCTCTCCTGTGTGATACTGTCTGCTGAGCCGTGTATCTAATCCTATCCTCTGAGATACTGTCTGCTGAGCCGTGTATCTAATCCTATCCTGTGTGATACTGTCTGCTGAGCCGTGTATCTAATCCTATCCTGTGTGATACTGTCTGCTGAGCCGTGTATCTAATCCTCTCCTGTGTGATACTCTCTGCTGAGCCGTGTATCTAATCCTATCCTGTGTGATACTGTCTGCTGAGCCGTGTATCTAATCCTCTCCTGTGTGATACTGTCTGCTGAGCCGTGTATCTAATCATCTCCTGTGTGATACTGACTGCTGAGCCGTGTATCTAATCCTATCCTGTGTGATACTGTCTGCTGAGCCGTGTATCTAATCCTCTCCTGTGTGATACTGTCTGCTGAGCCGTGTATCTAATCCTCTCCTGTGTGATACTGTCTGCTGAGCCGTGTATCTAATCCTCTCCTGTGTGATACTGTCTGCTGAGCCGTGTATCTAATCCTCTCCTGTGTGATACTGTCTGCTGAGCCGTGTATCTAATCCTGTCCTGTGTGATACTGTCTGCTGAGCCGTGTATCTAATCCTGTCCTGTGTGATACTGTCTGCTGAGCCGTGTATCTAATCCTCTCCTGTGTGATACTGTCTGCTGAGCCGTGTATCTAATCCTATCCTGTGTGATACTGTCTGCTGAGCCGTGTATCTAATCCTCTCCTGTGTGATACAGTCTGCTGAGCCGTGTATCTAATCCTATCCTGTGTGATACTGACTGCTGAGCCGTGTATCTAATCCTATCCTGTGTGATACTGTCTGCTGAGCCGTGTATCTAATCCTGTCCTGTGTGATACTGTCTGCTGAGCCGTGTATCTAATCCTGTCCTGTGTGATACTGTCTGCTGAGCCGTGTATCTAATCCTATCCTGTGTGATACTGTCTGCTGAGCCGTGTATCTAATCCTGTCCTGTGTGATACTGTCTGCTGAGCCGTGTATCTAATCCTGTCCTGTGTGATACTGTCTGCTGAGCCGTGTATCTAATCCTGTCCTGTGTGATACTGTCTGCTGAGCCGTGTATCTAATCCTCTCCTGTGTGATACTGTCTGCTGAGCCGTGTATCTAATCCTCTCCTGTGTGATACTGTCTGCTGAGCTGTGTATCTAATCCTGTCCTGTGTGATACTGTCTGCTGAGCCGTGTATCTAATCCTATCCTGTGTGATACTGTCTGCTGAGCTGTGTATCTAATCCTGTCCTGTGTGATACTGTCTGCTGAGCCGTGTATCTAATCCTCTCCTGTGTGATACTGTCTGCTGAGCCGTGTATCTAATCCTCTCCTGTGTGATACTGTCTGCTGAGCCGTGTATCTAATCCTCTCCTGTGTGATACTGTCTGCTGAGCTGTGTATCTAATCCTATCCTGTGTGATACTCTCTGCTGAGCTGTGTATCTAATCCTATCCTGTGTGATACTGTCTGCTGAGCCGTGTATCTAATCCTCTCCTGTGTGATACTGTCTGCTGAGCCGTGTATCTAATCCTCTCCTGTGTGATACTGACTGCTGAGCCGTGTATCTAATCCTCTCCTGTGTGATACTGTCTGCTGAGCTGTGTATCTAATCCTATCCTGTGTGATACTGTCTGCTGAGCCGTGTATCTAATCCTCTCCTGTGTGATACTGTCTGCTGAGCCGTGTATCTAATCCTCTCCTGTGTGATACTGTCTGCTGAGCCGTGTATCTAATCCTCTCCTGTGTGATACTGTCTGCTGAGCCGTGTATCTAATCCTCTCCTGTGTGATACTGTCTGCTGAGCCGTGTATCTAATCCTATCCTGTGTGATACTGTCTGCTGAGCCGTGTATCTAATCCTCTCCTGTGTGATACTGTCTGCTGAGCCGTGTATCTAATCCTCTCCTGTGTGATACTGTGTATCTAATCCTCTCCTGTGTGATACTGTCTGCTGAGCCGTGTATCTAATCCTCTCCTGTGTGATACTGTCTGCTGAGCCGTGTATCTAATCCTCTCCTGTGTGATACTGACTGCTGAGCCGTGTATCTAATCCTCTCCTGTGTGATACTGTGTATCTAATCCTCTCCTGTGTGATACTGACTGCTGAGCCGTGTATCTAATCCTCTCCTGTGTGATACTGACTGCTGAGCCGTGTATCTAATCCTCTCCTGTGTGATACTGTGTATCTAATCCTCTCCTGTGTGATACTGACTGCTGAGCCGTGTATCTAATCCTCTCCTGTGTGATACTGACTGCTGAGCCGTGTATCTAATCCTCTCCTGTGTGATACTGTCTGCTGAGCCGTGTATCTAATCCTCTCCTGTGTGATACTGTGTATCTAATCCTCTCCTGTGTGATACTGTCTGCTGAGCCGTGTATCTAATTCTCTCCTGTGTGATACTGTCTGCTGAGCCGTGTATCTAATCCTCTCCTGTGTGATACTGTCTGCTGAGCCATATATCTAATCCTCTCCTGTGTGATACTGTCTGCTGAGCCGTGTATCTAATCCTCTCCTGTGTGATACTGTCTGATGAGCCCTGTATCTAATCCTATCCTGTGTGATACTGTCTGCTGAGCCGTGTATCTAATCCTCTCCTGTGTGATACTGTCTGCTGAGCCGTGTATCTAATCCTATCCTGTGTGATACGGTCTGCTGAGCCGTGTATCTAATCCTATCCTGTGTGATACTGTCTGCTGAGCCATATATCTAATCCTCTCCTGTGTGATACTGTCTGCTGAGCCGTGTATCTAATCCTCTCCTGTGTGATACTGTCTGATGAGCCCTGTATCTAATCCTATCCTGTGTGATACTGTCTGCTGAGCCGTGTATCTAATCCTATCCTGTGTGATACTTTCTGCTGAGCTGTGTATCTAATCCTCTCCTGTGTGATACTGTCTGCTGAGCCGTGTATCTAATCCTATCCTGTGTGATACTGTCTGCTGAGCCGTGTATCTAATCCTCTCCTGTGTGATACTGACTGCTGAGCCGTGTATCTAATCCTCTCCTGTGTGATACTGACTGCTGAGCCGTGTATCTAATCCTATCCTGTGTGATACTGTCTGCTGAGCCTTGTATCTAATCCTATCCTGTGTGATACTCTCTGCTGAGCCGTGTATCTAATCCTCTCCTGTGTGATACTGTCTGCTGAGCCGTGTATCTAATCCTCTCCTGTGTGATACTGTCTGCTGAGCCTTGTATCTAATCCTATCCTGTGTGATACTGTCTGCTGGGCCGTGTATCTAATCCTATCCTGTGTGATACTGTCTGCTGAGCCGTGTATCTAATCCTGTCCTGTGTGATACTGTCTGCTGAGCCGTGTATCTAATCCTCTCCTGTGTGATACTGTCTGCTGAGCCGTGTATCTAATCCTCTCCTGTGTGATACTGTCTGCTGAGCCGTGTATCTAATCCTATCCTGTGTGATACTCTCTGCTGAGCTGTGTATCTAATCCTCTCCTGTGTGATACTGTCTGCTGAGCCGTGTATCTAATCCTCTCCTGTGTGATACTGTCTGCTGAGCCGTGTATCTAATCCTATCCTGTGTGATACTGTCTGCTGAGCCGTGTATCTAATCCTCTCCTGTGTGATACAGTCTGCTGAGCCGTGTATCTAATCCTATCCTGTGTGATACTGTCTGCTGAGCTGTGTATCTAATGCTCTCCTGTGTGATACTGTCTGCTGAGCCGTGTATCTAATCCTATCCTGTGTGATACTGTCTGCTGAGCCGTGTATCTAATCCTATCCTGTGTGATACTGTCTGCTGAGCTGTGTATCTAATCCTCTCCTGTGTGATACTGTCTGCTGAGCTGTGTATCTAATCCTCTCCTGTGTGATACTGTCTGCTGAGCCGTGTATCTAATCCTCTCCTGTGTGATACTGTCTGCTGAGCCGTGTATCTAATCCTATCCTGTGTGATACAGTCTGCTGAGCCGTGTATCTAATCCTCTCCTGTGTGATACTGACTGCTGAGCCGTGTATCTAATCCTCTCCTGTGTAATACCGTCTGCTGAGCCGTGTATCTAATCCTATCCTGTGTGATACTGTCTGCTGAGCCGTGTATCTAATCCTCTCCTGTGTGATACTGTCTGCTGAGCCGTGTATCTAATCCTCTCCTGTGTGATACTGTCTGCTGAGCCGTGTATCTAATCCTCTCCTGTGTGATACTGTCTGCTGAGCAGTGTATCTAATCCTCTCCTGTGTGATACTGTCTGCTGAGCCGTGTATCTAATCCTATCCTGTGTGATACTGTCTGCTGAGCCGTGTATCTAATCCTCTCCTGTGTGATACTGTCTGCTGAGCCGTGTATCTAATCCTGTCCTGTGTGATACTGTCTGCTGAGCCGTGTATCTAATCCTGTCCTGTGTGATACTGTCTGCTGAGCCGTGTATCTAATCCTCTCCTGTGTGATACTGTCTGCTGAGCCGTGTATCTAATCCTATCCTGTGTGATACTGTCTGCTGAGCCGTGTATCTAATCTTCTCCTGTGTGATACTGTCTGCTGAGCGGTGTATCTAATCCTATCCTGTGTGATACTGTCTGCTGAGCCGTGTATCTAATCCTATCCTGTGTGATACTGTCTGCTGAGCCGTGTATCTAATCCTCTCCTGTGTGATACAGTCTGCTGAGCCGTGTATCTAATCCTCTCCTGTGTAATACTGTCTGCTGAGCCGTGTATCTAATCCTCTCCTGTGTGATACTGTCTGCTGAGCCGTGTATCTAATCCTCTCCTGTGTGATACTGTCTGCTGAGCAGTGTATCTAATCCTCTCCTGTGTGATACTGTCTGCTGAGCCGTGTATCTAATCCTCTCCTGTGTGATACTGTCTGCTGAGCCGTGTATCTAATCCTCTCCTGTGTGATACTGTCTGCTGAGCCGTGTATCTAATCCTCTCCTGTGTGATACTGTCTGCTGAGCCGTGTATCTAATCCTCTCCTGTGTGATACTGTCTGCTGAGCCGTGTATCTAATCCTATCCTGTGTGATACTGTCTGCTGAGCCATGTATCTAATCCTCTCCTGTGTGATACTGTCTGCTGAGCGGTGTATCTAATCCTCTCCTGTGTGATACTGTCTGCTGAGCCGTGTATCTAATCCTCTCCTGTGTGATACTGTCTGCTGAGCCGTGTATCTAATCCTATCCTGTGTGATACTGTCTGCTGAGCCGTGTATCTAATCCTCTCCTGTGTGATACTGTCTGCTGAGCCGTGTATCTAATCCTCTCCTGTGTGATACTGTCTGCTGAGCCGTGTATCTAATCCTCTCCTGTGTGATACTGACTGCTGAGCTGTGTATCTAATCCTCTCCTGTGTGATACTGTGTATCTAATCCTCTCCTGTGTGATACTGTCTGCTGAGCCGTGTATCTAATCCTCTCCTGTGTGATACTGTCTGGTGAGCCGGGTATCTAATCCTCTGCAGTGTGATACTGACTGCTGAGCCTTGTATCTAATCCTCTCCTGTGTGATACTGTCTGCTGAGCCGTGTATATAATCCTCTCCTGTGTGATACTGTCTGCTGAGCCGTGTATCTAATCCTCTCCTGTGTGATACTGTCTGCTGAGCCGTGTATCTAATCCTCTCCTGTGTGATACTGTCTGCTGAGCCGTGTATCTAATCCTCTCCTGTGTGATACTGTCTGCTGAGCCGTGTATCTAATCCTCTCCTGTGTGATACTGTCTGCTGAGCCGTGTATCTAATCCTCTCCTGTGTGATACTGTCTGCTGAGCCGTGTATCTAATCCTCTCCTGTGTGATACTGTCTGCTGAGCCGTGTATCTAATCCTCTCCTGTGTGATACTGACTGCTGAGCCGTGTATCTAATCCTCTCCTGTGTGATACTGTCTGCTGAGCCATATATCTAATCCTCTCCTGTGTGATACTGTCTGCTGAGCCGTGTATCTAATCCTCTCCTGTGTGATACTGTCTGATGAGCCCTGTATCTAATCCTATCCTGTGTGATACTGTCTGCTGAGCCGTGTATCTAATCCTCTCCTGTGTGATACTGTCTGCTGAGCCGTGTATCTAATCCTCTCCTGTGTGATACGGTCTGCTGAGCCGTGTATCTAATCCTATCCTGTGTGATACGGTCTGCTGAGCCGTGTATCTAATCCTCTCCTGTGTGATACTGACTGCTGAGCCGTGTATCTAATCCTCTCCTGTGTGATACTGACTGCTGAGCCGTGTATCTAATCCTATCCTGTGTGATACTGTCTGCTGAGCCGTGTATCTAATCCTCTCCTGTGTGATACTCTCTGCTGAGCCGTGTATCTAATCCTCTCCTGTGTGATACTGACTGCTGAGCCGTGTATCTAATCCTCTCCTGTGTGATACTGACTGCTGAGCTGTGTATCTAATCCTATCCTGTGTGATACTGTCTGCTGAGCCGTGTATCTAATCCTCTCCTGTGTCATACTCTCTGCTGAGCCGTGTATCTAATCCTCTCCTGTGTGATACTGTCTGCTGAGCCGTGTATCTAATCCTCTCCTGTGTGATACTGTCTGCTGAGCCGTGTATCTAATCCTCTCCTGTGTGATACTGTCTGCTGAGCCGTGTATCTAATCCTCTCCTGTGTGATACTGTCTGCTGAGCCGTGTATCTAATCCTATCCTGTGTGATACTGTCTGCTGAGCCGTGTATCTAATCCTCTCCTGTGTGATACTGACTGCTGAGCCGTGTATCTAATCCTCTCCTGTGTGATACTGTCTGCTGAGCCGTGTATCTAATCCTATCCTGTGTGATACTGTCTGCTGAGCCGTGTATCTAATCCTCTCCTGTGTGATACTGTCTGCTGAGCCGTGTATCTAATCCTCTCCTGTGTGATACTGTCTGCTGAGCCGTGTATCTAATCCTATCCTGTGTGATACTGTCTGCTGAGCCGTGTATCTAATCCTCTCCTGTGTGATACTGTCTGCTGAGCCGTGTATCTAATCCTCTCCTGTGTGATACTGTCTGCTGAGCCGTGTATCTAATCCTATCCTCTGTGATACTGTCTGCTGAGCCGTGTATCTAATCCTCTGCTGTGTGATACTGTCTGCTGAGCCGTGTATCTAATCCTATCCTGTGTGATACTCTCTGCTGAGCCGTGTATCTAATCCTCTCCTGTGTGATACTGACTGCTGAGCCGTGTATCTAATCCTATCCTGTGTGATACTGTCTGCTGAGCCGTGTATCTAATCCTATCCTCTGTGATACTGTCTGCTGAGCCGTGTATCTAATCCTATCCTGTGTGATTCTCTCTGCTGAGCCGTGTATCTAATCCTCTCCTGTGTGATACTGTCTGCTGAGCCGTGTATCTAATCCTATCCTCTGTGATACTGTCTGCTGAGCCGTGTATCTAATCCTCTCCTGTGTGATACTGTCTGCTGAGCCGTGTATCTAATCCTATCCTGTGTGATACTCTCTGCTGAGCCGTGTATCTAATCCTCTCCTGTGTGATACTGACTGCTGAGCCGTGTATCTAATCCTGTCCTGTGTGATACTGTCTGCTGAGCCGTGTATCTAATCCTATCCTCTGTGATACTGACTGCTGAGCCGTGTATCTAATCCTCTCCTGTGTGATACTGTCTGCTGAGCCGTGTATCTAATCCTCTCCTGTGTGATACTGTCTGCTGAGCCGTGTATCTAATCCTCTCCTGTGTGATACTGACTGCTGAGCCGTGTATCTAATCCTATCATGTGTGATACTGACTGCTGAGCCGTGTATCTAATCCTCTCCTGTGTGATACTGTCTGCTGAGCCGTGTATCTAATCCTATCCTCTGAGATACTGTCTGCTGAGCCGTGTATCTAATCCTATCCTGTGTGATACTGTCTGCTGAGCCGTGTATCTAATCCTATCCTGTGTGATACTGTCTGCTGAGCCGTGTATCTAATCCTCTCCTGTGTGATACTCTCTGCTGAGCCGTGTATCTAATCATCTCCTGTGTGATACTGACTGCTGAGCCGTGTATCTAATCCTATCCTGTGTGATACTGTCTGCTGAGCCGTGTATCTAATCCTCTCCTGTGTGATACTGTCTGCTGAGCCGTGTATCTAATCCTCTCCTGTGTGATACTGTCTGCTGAGCCGTGTATCTAATCCTCTCCTGTGTGATACTGTCTGCTGAGCCGTGTATCTAATCCTCTCCTGTGTGATACTGTCTGCTGAGCCGTGTATCTAATCCTCTCCTGTGTGATACTGTCTGCTGAGCAGTGTATCTAATCCTCTCCTGTGTGATACTGTCTGCTGAGCCGTGTATCTAATCCTATCCTGTGTGATACTGTCTGCTGAGCCGTGTATCTAATCCTCTCCTGTGTGATACTGTCTGCTGAGCCGTGTATCTAATCCTGTCCTGTGTGATACTGTCTGCTGAGCCGTGTATCTAATCCTGTCCTGTGTGATACTGTCTGCTGAGCCGTGTATCTAATCCTCTCCTGTGTGATACTGTCTGCTGAGCCGTGTATCTAATCCTATCCTGTGTGATACTGTCTGCTGAGCCGTGTATCTAATCCTCTCCTGTGTGATACAGTCTGCTGAGCCGTGTATCTAATCCTATCCTGTGTGATACTGACTGCTGAGCCGTGTATCTAATCCTATCCTGTGTGATACTGTCTGCTGAGCCGTGTATCTAATCCTGTCCTGTGTGATACTGTCTGCTGAGCCGTGTATCTAATCCTGTCCTGTGTGATACTGTCTGCTGAGCCGTGTATCTAATCCTATCCTGTGTGATACTGTCTGCTGAGCCGTGTATCTAATCCTGTCCTGTGTGATACTGTCTGCTGAGCCGTGTATCTAATCCTGTCCTGTGTGATACTGTCTGCTGAGCCGTGTATCTAATCCTGTCCTGTGTGATACTGTCTGCTGAGCCGTGTATCTAATCCTCTCCTGTGTGATACTGTCTGCTGAGCCGTGTATCTAATCCTCTCCTGTGTGATACTGTCTGCTGAGCTGTGTATCTAATCCTGTCCTGTGTGATACTGTCTGCTGAGCCGTGTATCTAATCCTATCCTGTGTGATACTGTCTGCTGAGCCGTGTATCTAATCCTATCCTGTGTGATACTGTCTGCTGAGCTGTGTATCTAATCCTGTCCTGTGTGATACTGTCTGCTGAGCCGTGTATCTAATCCTATCCTGTGTGATACTGTCTGCTGAGCTGTGTATCTAATCCTGTCCTGTGTGATACTGTCTGCTGAGCCGTGTATCTAATCCTCTCCTGTGTGATACTGTCTGCTGAGCCGTGTATCTAATCCTCTCCTGTGTGATACTGTCTGCTGAGCCGTGTATCTAATCCTCTCCTGTGTGATACTGTCTGCTGAGCCGTGTATCTAATCCTATCCTGTGTGATACTGTCTGCTGAGCCGTGTATCTAATCCTCTCCTGTGTGATACTGTCTGCTGAGCCGTGTATCTAATCCTCTCCTGTGTGATACTGTGTATCTAATCCTCTCCTGTGTGATACTGTCTGCTGAGCCGTGTATCTAATTCTCTCCTGTGTGATACTGTCTGCTGAGCCGTGTATCTAATCCTCTCCTGTGTGATACTGTCTGCTGAGCCGTGTATCTAATCCTCTCCTGTGTGATACTGTCTGCTGAGCCGTGTATCTAATCCTCTCCTGTGTGATACTGACTGCTGAGCCGTGTATCTAATCCTCTCCTGTGTGATACTGACTGCTGAGCCGTGTATCTAATCCTCTCCTGTGTGATACTGTCTGCTGAGCCATATATCTAATCCTCTCCTGTGTGATACTGTCTGCTGAGTCGTGTATCTAATCCTCTCCTGTGTGATACTGTCTGATGAGCCCTGTATCTAATCCTATCCTGTGTGATACTGTCTGCTGAGCCGTGTATCTAATCCTCTCCTGTGTGATACTGTCTGCTGAGCCGTGTATCTAATCCTATCCTGTGTGATACGGTCTGCTGAGCCGTGTATCTAATCCTATCCTGTGTGATACTGTCTGCTGAGCCATATATCTAATCCTCTCCTGTGTGATACTGACTGCTGAGCCGTGTATCTAATCCTCTCCTGTGTGATACTGTCTGCTGAGCCGTGTATCTAATCCTCTCCTGTGTGATACTGTCTGATGAGCCCTGTATCTAATCCTATCCTGTGTGATACTGTCTGCTGAGCCGTGTATCTAATCCTATCCTGTGTGATACTTTCTGCTGAGCTGTGTATCTAATCCTCTCCTGTGTGATACTGTCTGCTGAGCCGTGTATCTAATCCTATCCTGTGTGATACTGTCTGCTGAGCCGTGTATCTAATCCTCTCCTGTGTGATACTGACTGCTGAGCCGTGTATCTAATCCTCTCCTGTGTGATACTGACTGCTGAGCCGTGTATCTAATCCTATCCTGTGTGATACTGTCTGCTGAGCCGTGTATCTAATCCTCTCCTGTGTGATACTCTCTGCTGAGCCGTGTATCTAATCCTCTCCTGTGTGATACTGACTGCTGAGCCGTGTATCTAATCCTCTCCTGTGTGATACTGTCTGCTGAGCCGTGTATCTAATCCTATCCATGTGATACTGTCTGCTGAGCCGTGTATCTAATCCTCTCCTGTGTGATACTGTCTGCTGAGCCATATATCTAATCCTCTCCTGTGTGATACTGTCTGCTGAGTCGTGTATCTAATCCTCTCCTGTGTGATACTGTCTGATGAGCCCTGTATCTAATCCTATCCTGTGTGATACTGTCTGCTGAGCCGTGTATCTAATCCTCTCCTGTGTGATACTGACTGCTGAGCTGTGTATCTAATCCTATCCTGTGTGATACTGTCTGCTGAGCCGTGTATCTAATCCTCTCCTGTGTGATACTCTCTGCTGAGCCGTGTATCTAATCCTCTCCTGTGTGATACTGTCTGCTGAGCCGTGTATCTAATCCTCTCCTGTGTGATACTGTCTGCTGAGCCGTGTATCTAATCCTCTCCTGTGTGATACTGTCTGCTGAGCCGTGTATCTAATCCCATCCTGTTTGATACTGTATGCTGAGCCGTGTATCTAATCCTCTTCGGTGTGATACGGTCTGCTGAGCCGTGTATCTAATCCTATCCTGTGTGATACTGTCTGCTGAGCCGTGTATCTAATCCTCTCCTGTGTGATACTGACTGCTGAGCCGTGTATCTAATCCTCTCCTGTGTGATACTGTCTGCTGAGCCGTGTATCTAATCCTATCCTGTGTGATACTGTCTGCTGAGCCGTGTATCTAATCCTCTCCTGTGTGATACTGTCTGCTGAGCCGGGTATCTAATCCTCTCCTGTGTGATACTGTCTGCTGAGCCGTGTATCTAATCCTCTCCTGTGTGATACTGTCTGCTGAGCCGTGTATCTAATCCTATCCTCTGTGATACTGTCTGCTGAGCCGTGTATCTAATCCTCTCCTGTGTGATACTGTCTGCTGAGCCGTGTATCTAATCCTATCCTGTGTGATACTCTCTGCTGAGCCGTGTATCTAATCCTCTCCTGTGTGATACTGTCTGCTGAGCCGGGTATCTAATCCTCTCCTGTGTGATACTCTCTGCTGAGCCGTGTATCTAATCCTCTCCTGTGTGATACTGTCTGCTGAGCCGTGTATCTAATCCTATCCTCTGTGATACTGTCTGCTGAGCCGTGTATCTAATCCTCTCCTGTGTGATACTGTCTGCTGAGCCGTGTATCTAATCCTATCCTGTGTGATACTCTCTGCTGAGCCGTGTATCTAATCCTCTCCTGTGTGATACTGACTGCTGAGCCGTGTATCTAATCCTGTCCTGTGTGATACTGTCTGCTGAGCCGTGTATCTAATCCTATCCTCTGTGATACTGACTGCTGAGCCGTGTATCTAATCCTCTCCTGTGTGATACTGTCTGCTGAGCTGTGTATCTAATCCTCTCCTGTGTGATACTGACTGCTGAGCCGTGTATCTAATCCTGTCCTGTGTGATACTGTCTGCTGAGCCGTGTATCTAATCCTCTCCTGTGTGATACTGTCTGCTGAGCCGTGTATCTAATCCTCTCCTGTGTGATACTGACTGCTGAGCCGTGTATCTAATCCTATCATGTGTGATACTGACTGCTGAGCCGTGTATCTAATCCTCTCCTGTGTGATACTGTCTGATGAGCCGTGTATCTAATCCTATCCTCTGAGATACTGTCTGCTGAGCCGTGTATCTAATCCTCTCCTGTGTGATACTGTCTGCTGAGCCGTGTATCTAATCCTCTCCTGTGTGATACTGACTGCTGAGCCGTGTATCTAATCCTATCATGTGTGATACTGACTGCTGAGCCGTGTATCTAATCCTCTCCTGTGTGATACTGTCTGATGAGCCGTGTATCTAATCCTATCCTCTGAGATACTGTCTGCTGAGCCGTGTATCTAATCCTCTCCTGTGTGATACTGTCTGCTGAGCCGTGTATCTAATCCTATCCTGTGTGATACTGTCTGCTGAGCCGTGTATCTAATCCTCTCCTGTGTGATACTGTCTGCTGAGCCGTGTATCTAATCCTCTCCTGTGTGATACTGTCTGCTGAGCCGTGTATCTAATCCTCTCCTGTGTGATACTGACTGCTGAGCCGTGTATCTAATCCTCTCCTGTGTGATACTCTCTGCTGAGCCGTGTATCTAATCCTCTCCTGTGTGATACTGACTGCTGAGCCGTGTATCTAATCCTCTCCTGTGTGATACTGTCTGCTGAGCCGTGTATCTAATCCTCTCCTGTGTGATACTGACTGCTGAGCCGTGTATCTAATCCTCTCCTGTGTGATACTCTCTGCTGAGCCGTGTATCTAATCCTCTCCTGTGTGATACTGACTGCTGAGCCGTGTATCTAATCCTCTCCTGTGTAATACCGTCTGCTGAGCCGTGTATCTATTCCCATCCTGTGTGATACTGTCTGCTGAGCTGTGTATCTAATCCTCTCCTGTGTGATACTGTCTGCTGAGCCGTGTATCTAATCCTATCCTGTGTGATACTGTCTGCTGAGCCGTGTATCTAATCCTCTCCTGTGTGATACTGTCTGCTGAGCCGTGTATCTAATCCTGTCCTGTGTGATACTGTCTGCTGAGCCGTGTATCTAATCCTGTCCTGTGTGATACTGTCTGCTGAGCCGTGTATCTAATCCTCTCCTGTGTGATACTGTCTGCTGAGCCGTGTATCTAATCCTATCCTGTGTGATACTGTCTGCTGAGCCGTGTATCTAATCCTCTCCTGTGTGATACAGTCTGCTGAGCCGTGTATCTAATCCTATCCTGTGTGATACTGTCTGCTGAGCCGTGTATCTAATCCTCTCCTGTGTGATACTGTCTGCTGAGCCGTGTATCTAATGTTCTCCTGTGTGATACTGTCTGCTGAGCGGTGTATCTAATCCTATCCTGTGTGATACTGTCTGCTGAGCCGTGTATCTAATCCTATCCTGTGTGATACTGTCTGCTGAGCCATGTATCTAATCCTGTCCTGTGTGATACTGTCTGCTGAGCCGTGTATCTAATCCTGTCCTGTGTGATACTGTCTGCTGAGCCGTGTATCTAATCCTGTCCTGTGTGATACTGTCTGCTGAGCCGTGTATCTAATCCTGTCCTGTGTGATACTGTCTGCTGAGCCGTGTATCTAATCCTGTCCTGTGTGATACTGTCTGCTGAGCCGTGTATCTAATCCTCTCCTGTGTGATACTGTCTGCTGAGCCGTGTATCTAATCCTGTCCTGTGTGATACTGTCTGCTGAGCCGTGTATCTAATCCTCTCCTGTGTGATACTGTCTGCTGAGCCGTGTATCTAATCCTCTCCTGTGTGATACTGTGTATCTAATCCTCTCCTGTGTGATACTGTCTGCTGAGCCGTGTATCTAATCCTATCCTGTGTGATACTGTCTGCTGAGCCGTGTATCTAATCCTCTCCTGTGTGATACTGTCTGCTGAGCCGTGTATCTAATCCTCTCCTGTGTGATACTGTCTGCTGAGCCGTGTATCTAATCCTATCCTGTGTGATACTGTCTGCTGAGCCGTGTATCTAATCCTCTCCTGTGTGATACTGTCTGCTGAGCCGTGTATCTAATCCTCTCCTGTGTGATACTGTCTGCTGAGCCGTGTATCTAATCCTCTCCTGTGTGATACTGTCTGCTGAGCCGTGTATCTAATCCTCTCCTGTGTGATACTGTCTGCTGAGCCGTGTATCTAATCCTCTCCTGTGTGATACTGTCTGCTGAGCCGTGTATCTAATCCTCTCCTGTGTGATACTGACTGCTGAGCCGTGTATCTAATCCTCTCCTGTGTGATACTGTCTGCTGAGCTGTGTATCTAATCCTCTCCTGTGTGATACTGTCTGATGAGCCCTGTATCTAATCCTATCCTGTGTGATACAGTCTGCTGAGCCGTGTATCTAATCCTCTCCTGTGTGATACTGTCTGCTGAGCCGTGTATCAAATCCTATCCTGTGTGATACGGTCTGCTGAGCCGTGTATCTAATCCTATCCTGTGTGATACGGTCTGCTGAGCCGTGTATCTAATCCTCTCCTGTGTGATACTGACTGCTGAGCCGTGTATCTAATCCTCTCCTGTGTGATACTGACTGCTGAGCCGTGTATCTAATCCTATCCTGTGTGATACTGTCTGCTGAGCCGTGTATCTAATCCTCTCCTGTGTGATACTCTCTGCTGAGCCGTGTATCTAATCCTCTCCTGTGTGATACTGTCTGCTGAGCCGTGTATCTAATCCTATCCTGTGTGATACTGACTGCTGAGCCGTGTATCTAATCCTCTCCTGTGTGATACTGTCTGCTGAGCCGTGTATCTAATCCTATCCTGTGTGATACTGTCTGCTGAGCCGTGTATCTAATCCTATCCTGTGTGATACTGACTGCTGAGCTGTGTATCTAATCCTATCCTGTGTAATACTGTCTGCTGAGCCGTGTATCTAATCCTCTCCTGTGTGATACTCTCTGCTGAGCCGTGTATCTAATCCTCTCCTGTGTGATACTGTCTGCTGAGCCGTGTATCTAATCCTCTCCTGTGTGATACTGTCTGCTGAGCCGTGTATCTAATCCTCTCCTGTGTGATACTGTCTGCTGAGCCGTGTATCTAATCCCATCCTGTTTGATACTGTATGCTGAGCCGTGTATCTAATCCTCTTCGGTGTGATACGGTCTGCTGAGCCGTGTATCTAATCCTCTCCTGTGTGATACTGTCTGATGTGCCCTGTATCTAATCCTATCCTGTGTGATACTGTCTGCTGAGCCGTGTATCTAATCCTCTCCTGTGTGATACTGTCTGCTGAGCCGTGTATCTAATCCTATCCTGTGTGATACTGTCTGCTGAGCCATATATCTAATCCTCTCCTGTGTGATACTGTCTGCTGAGCCGTGTATCTAATCCTCTCCTGTGTGATACTGTCTGATGAGCCCTGTATCTAATCCTATCCTGTGTGATACTGTCTGCTGAGCCGTGTATCTAATCCTATCCTGTGTGATACTTTCTGCTGAGCTGTGTATCTAATCCTCTCCTGTGTGATACTGTCTGCTGAGCCGTGTATCTAATCCTATCCTGTGTGATACTGTCTGCTGAGCCGTGTATCTAATCCTCTCCTGTGTGATACTGACTGCTGAGCCGTGTATCTAATCCTCTCCTGTGTGATACTGACTGCTGAGCCGTGTATCTAATCCTATCCTGTGTGATACTGTCTGCTGAGCCTTGTATCTAATCCTATCCTGTGTGATACTCTCTGCTGAGCCGTGTATCTAATCCTCTCCTGTGTGATACTGTCTGCTGAGCCGTGTATCTAATCCTCTCCTGTGTGATACTGTCTGCTGAGCCTTGTATCTAATCCTATCCTGTGTGATACTGTCTGCTGGGCCGTGTATCTAATCCTATCCTGTGTGATACTGTCTGCTGAGCCGTGTATCTAATCCTATCCTGTGTGATACTGTCTGCTGAGCCGTGTATCTAATCCTCTCCTGTGTGATACTGTCTGCTGAGCCGTGTATCTAATCCTCTCCTGTGTGATACTGTCTGCTGAGCCGTGTATCTAATCCTATCCTGTGTGATACTCTCTGCTGAGCTGTGTATCTAATCCTCTCCTGTGTGATACTGTCTGCTGAGCCGTGTATCTAATCCTCTCCTGTGTGATACTGTCTGCTGAGCCGTGTATCTAATCCTATCCTGTGTGATACTGTCTGCTGAGCCGTGTATCTAATCCTCTCCTGTGTGATACAGTCTGCTGAGCCGTGTATCTAATCCTATCCTGTGTGATACTGTCTGCTGAGCTGTGTATCTAATGCTCTCCTGTGTGATACTGTCTGCTGAGCCGTGTATCTAATCCTATCCTGTGTGATACTGTCTGCTGAGCCGTGTATCTAATCCTATCCTGTGTGATACTGTCTGCTGAGCTGTGTATCTAATCCTCTCCTGTGTGATACTGTCTGCTGAGCTGTGTATCTAATCCTCTCCTGTGTGATACTGTCTGCTGAGCCGTGTATCTAATCCTCTCCTGTGTGATACTGTCTGCTGAGCCGTGTATCTAATCCTATCCTGTGTGATACAGTCTGCTGAGCCGTGTATCTAATCCTCTCCTGTGTGATACTGACTGCTGAGCCGTGTATCTAATCCTCTCCTGTGTAATACCGTCTGCTGAGCCGTGTATCTAATCCTATCCTGTGTGATACTGTCTGCTGAGCCGTGTATCTAATCCTCTCCTGTGTGATACTGTCTGCTGAGCCGTGTATCTAATCCTCTCCTGTGTGATACTGTCTGCTGAGCCGTGTATCTAATCCTCTCCTGTGTGATACTGTCTGCTGAGCAGTGTATCTAATCCTCTCCTGTGTGATACTGTCTGCTGAGCCGTGTATCTAATCCTATCCTGTGTGATACTGTCTGCTGAGCCGTGTATCTAATCCTCTCCTGTGTGATACTGTCTGCTGAGCCGTGTATCTAATCCTGTCCTGTGTGATACTGTCTGCTGAGCCGTGTATCTAATCCTGTCCTGTGTGATACTGTCTGCTGAGCCGTGTATCTAATCCTCTCCTGTGTGATACTGTCTGCTGAGCCGTGTATCTAATCCTATCCTGTGTGATACTGTCTGCTGAGCCGTGTATCTAATCTTCTCCTGTGTGATACTGTCTGCTGAGCGGTGTATCTAATCCTATCCTGTGTGATACTGTCTGCTGAGCCGTGTATCTAATCCTATCCTGTGTGATACTGTCTGCTGAGCCGTGTATCTAATCCTCTCCTGTGTGATACAGTCTGCTGAGCCGTGTATCTAATCCTCTCCTGTGTAATACTGTCTGCTGAGCCGTGTATCTAATCCTCTCCTGTGTGATACTGTCTGCTGAGCCGTGTATCTAATCCTCTCCTGTGTGATACTGTCTGCTGAGCAGTGTATCTAATCCTCTCCTGTGTGATACTGTCTGCTGAGCCGTGTATCTAATCCTCTCCTGTGTGATACTGTCTGCTGAGCCGTGTATCTAATCCTCTCCTGTGTGATACTGTCTGCTGAGCCGTGTATCTAATCCTCTCCTGTGTGATACTGTCTGCTGAGCCGTGTATCTAATCCTCTCCTGTGTGATACTGTCTGCTGAGCCGTGTATCTAATCCTATCCTGTGTGATACTGTCTGCTGAGCCATGTATCTAATCCTCTCCTGTGTGATACTGTCTGCTGAGCGGTGTATCTAATCCTCTCCTGTGTGATACTGTCTGCTGAGCCGTGTATCTAATCCTCTCCTGTGTGATACTGTCTGCTGAGCCGTGTATCTAATCCTATCCTGTGTGATACTGTCTGCTGAGCCGTGTATCTAATCCTCTCCTGTGTGATACTGTCTGCTGAGCCGTGTATCTAATCCTCTCCTGTGTGATACTGTCTGCTGAGCCGTGTATCTAATCCTCTCCTGTGTGATACTGACTGCTGAGCTGTGTATCTAATCCTCTCCTGTGTGATACTGTGTATCTAATCCTCTCCTGTGTGATACTGTCTGCTGAGCCGTGTATCTAATCCTCTCCTGTGTGATGCTGTGTATCTAATCCTCTCCTGTGTGATACTGTCTGGTGAGCCGGGTATCTAATCCTCTGCAGTGTGATACTGACTGCTGAGCCTTGTATCTAATCCTCTCCTGTGTGATACTGTCTGCTGAGCCGTGTATCTAATCCTCTCCTGTGTGATACTGTCTGCTGAGCCGTGTATCTAATCCTCTCCTGTGTGATACTGTCTGCTGAGCCGTGTATCTAATCCTCTCCTGTGTGATACTGTCTGCTGAGCCGTGTATCTAATCCTCTCCTGTGTGATACTGTCTGCTGAGCCGTGTATCTAATCCTCTCCTGTGTGATACTGTCTGCTGAGCCGTGTATCTAATCCTCTCCTGTGTGATACTGTCTGCTGAGCCGTGTATCTAATCCTCTCCTGTGTGATACTGTCTGCTGAGCCGTGTATCTAATCCTCTCCTGTGTGATACTGACTGCTGAGCCGTGTATCTAATCCTCTCCTGTGTGATACTGTCTGCTGAGCCATATATCTAATCCTCTCCTGTGTGATACTGTCTGCTGAGCCGTGTATCTAATCCTCTCCTGTGTGATACTGTCTGATGAGCCCTGTATCTAATCCTATCCTGTGTGATACTGTCTGCTGAGCCGTGTATCTAATCCTCTCCTGTGTGATACTGTCTGCTGAGCCGTGTATCTAATCCTCTCCTGTGTGATACGGTCTGCTGAGCCGTGTATCTAATCCTATCCTGTGTGATACGGTCTGCTGAGCCGTGTATCTAATCCTCTCCTGTGTGATACTGACTGCTGAGCCGTGTATCTAATCCTCTCCTGTGTGATACTGACTGCTGAGCCGTGTATCTAATCCTATCCTGTGTGATACTGTCTGCTGAGCCGTGTATCTAATCCTCTCCTGTGTGATACTCTCTGCTGAGCCGTGTATCTAATCCTCTCCTGTGTGATACTGACTGCTGAGCCGTGTATCTAATCCTCTCCTGTGTGATACTGACTGCTGAGCTGTGTATCTAATCCTATCCTGTGTGATACTGTCTGCTGAGCCGTGTATCTAATCCTCTCCTGTGTCATACTCTCTGCTGAGCCGTGTATCTAATCCTCTCCTGTGTGATACTGTCTGCTGAGCCGTGTATCTAATCCTCTCCTGTGTGATACTGTCTGCTGAGCCGTGTATCTAATCCTCTCCTGTGTGATACTGTCTGCTGAGCCGTGTATCTAATCCTCTCCTGTGTGATACTGTCTGCTGAGCCGTGTATCTAATCCTATCCTGTGTGATACTGTCTGCTGAGCCGTGTATCTAATCCTCTCCTGTGTGATACTGACTGCTGAGCCGTGTATCTAATCCTCTCCTGTGTGATACTGTCTGCTGAGCCGTGTATCTAATCCTATCCTGTGTGATACTGTCTGCTGAGCCGTGTATCTAATCCTCTCCTGTGTGATACTGTCTGCTGAGCCGTGTATCTAATCCTCTCCTGTGTGATACTGTCTGCTGAGCCGTGTATCTAATCCTATCCTGTGTGATACTGTCTGCTGAGCCGTGTATCTAATTCTCTCCTGTGTGATACTGTCTGCTGAGCCGTGTATCTAATCCTCTCCTGTGTGATACTGTCTGCTGAGCCGTGTATCTAATCCTCTCCTGTGTGATACTGTCTGCTGAGCCGTGTATCTAATCCTCTCCTGTGTGATACTGTCTGCTGAGCCGTGTATCTAATCCTATCCTCTGTGATACTGTCTGCTGAGCCGTGTATCTAATCCTCTGCTGTGTGATACTGTCTGCTGAGCCGTGTATCTAATCCTATCCTGTGTGATACTCTCTGCTGAGCCGTGTATCTAATCCTCTCCTGTGTGATACTGACTGCTGAGCCGTGTATCTAATCCTATCCTGTGTGATACTGTCTGCTGAGCCGTGTATCTAATCCTATCCTCTGTGATACTGTCTGCTGAGCCGTGTATCTAATCCTATCCTGTGTGATTCTCTCTGCTGAGCCGTGTATCTAATCCTCTCCTGTGTGATACTGTCTGCTGAGCCGTGTATCTAATCCTATCCTCTGTGATACTGTCTGCTGAGCCGTGTATCTAATCCTCTCCTGTGTGATACTGTCTGCTGAGCCGTGTATCTAATCCTATCCTGTGTGATACTCTCTGCTGAGCCGTGTATCTAATCCTCTCCTGTGTGATACTGACTGCTGAGCCGTGTATCTAATCCTGTCCTGTGTGATACTGTCTGCTGAGCCGTGTATCTAATCCTATCCTCTGTGATACTGACTGCTGAGCCGTGTATCTAATCCTCTCCTGTGTGATACTGTCTGCTGAGCCGTGTATCTAATCCTCTCCTGTGTGATACTGTCTGCTGAGCCGTGTATCTAATCCTCTCCTGTGTGATACTGACTGCTGAGCCGTGTATCTAATCCTATCATGTGTGATACTGACTGCTGAGCCGTGTATCTAATCCTCTCCTGTGTGATACTGTCTGCTGAGCCGTGTATCTAATCCTATCCTCTGAGATACTGTCTGCTGAGCCGTGTATCTAATCCTATCCTGTGTGATACTGTCTGCTGAGCCGTGTATCTAATCCTATCCTGTGTGATACTGTCTGCTGAGCCGTGTATCTAATCCTCTCCTGTGTGATACTCTCTGCTGAGCCGTGTATCTAATCATCTCCTGTGTGATACTGACTGCTGAGCCGTGTATCTAATCCTATCCTGTGTGATACTGTCTGCTGAGCCGTGTATCTAATCCTCTCCTGTGTGATACTGTCTGCTGAGCCGTGTATCTAATCCTCTCCTGTGTGATACTGTCTGCTGAGCCGTGTATCTAATCCTCTCCTGTGTGATACTGTCTGCTGAGCCGTGTATCTAATCCTCTCCTGTGTGATACTGTCTGCTGAGCCGTGTATCTAATCCTCTCCTGTGTGATACTGTCTGCTGAGCAGTGTATCTAATCCTCTCCTGTGTGATACTGTCTGCTGAGCCGTGTATCTAATCCTATCCTGTGTGATACTGTCTGCTGAGCCGTGTATCTAATCCTCTCCTGTGTGATACTGTCTGCTGAGCCGTGTATCTAATCCTGTCCTGTGTGATACTGTCTGCTGAGCCGTGTATCTAATCCTGTCCTGTGTGATACTGTCTGCTGAGCCGTGTATCTAATCCTCTCCTGTGTGATACTGTCTGCTGAGCCGTGTATCTAATCCTATCCTGTGTGATACTGTCTGCTGAGCCGTGTATCTAATCCTCTCCTGTGTGATACAGTCTGCTGAGCCGTGTATCTAATCCTATCCTGTGTGATACTGACTGCTGAGCCGTGTATCTAATCCTATCCTGTGTGATACTGTCTGCTGAGCCGTGTATCTAATCCTGTCCTGTGTGATACTGTCTGCTGAGCCGTGTATCTAATCCTGTCCTGTGTGATACTGTCTGCTGAGCCGTGTATCTAATCCTATCCTGTGTGATACTGTCTGCTGAGCCGTGTATCTAATCCTGTCCTGTGTGATACTGTCTGCTGAGCCGTGTATCTAATCCTGTCCTGTGTGATACTGTCTGCTGAGCCGTGTATCTAATCCTGTCCTGTGTGATACTGTCTGCTGAGCCGTGTATCTAATCCTCTCCTGTGTGATACTGTCTGCTGAGCCGTGTATCTAATCCTCTCCTGTGTGATACTGTCTGCTGAGCTGTGTATCTAATCCTGTCCTGTGTGATACTGTCTGCTGAGCCGTGTATCTAATCCTATCCTGTGTGATACTGTCTGCTGAGCTGTGTATCTAATCCTGTCCTGTGTGATACTGTCTGCTGAGCCGTGTATCTAATCCTCTCCTGTGTGATACTGTCTGCTGAGCCGTGTATCTAATCCTCTCCTGTGTGATACTGTCTGCTGAGCCGTGTATCTAATCCTCTCCTGTGTGATACTGTCTGCTGAGCCGTGTATCTAATCCTCTCCTGTGTGATACTGTCTGCTGAGCCGTGTATCTAATCCTATCCTGTGTGATACTGTCTGCTGAGCCGTGTATCTAATCCTCTCCTGTGTGATACTGTCTGCTGAGCCGTGTATCTAATCCTCTCCTGTGTGATACTGTGTATCTAATCCTCTCCTGTGTGATACTGTCTGCTGAGCCGTGTATCTAATTCTCTCCTGTGTGATACTGTCTGCTGAGCCGTGTATCTAATCCTCTCCTGTGTGATACTGTCTGCTGAGCCGTGTATCTAATCCTCTCCTGTGTGATACTGACTGCTGAGCCGTGTATCTAATCCTCTCCTGTGTGATACTGACTGCTGAGCCGTGTATCTAATCCTCTCCTGTGTGATACTGTCTGCTGAGCCATATATCTAATCCTCTCCTGTGTGATACTGTCTGCTGAGTCGTGTATCTAATCCTCTCCTGTGTGATACTGTCTGATGAGCCCTGTATCTAATCCTATCCTGTGTGATACTGTCTGCTGAGCCGTGTATCTAATCCTCTCCTGTGTGATACTGTCTGCTGAGCCGTGTATCTAATCCTATCCTGTGTGATACGGTCTGCTGAGCCGTGTATCTAATCCTATCCTGTGTGATACTGTCTGCTGAGCCATATATCTAATCCTCTCCTGTGTGATACTGACTGCTGAGCCGTGTATCTAATCCTCTCCTGTGTGATACTGTCTGCTGAGCCGTGTATCTAATCCTCTCCTGTGTGATACTGTCTGATGAGCCCTGTATCTAATCCTATCCTGTGTGATACTGTCTGCTGAGCCGTGTATCTAATCCTATCCTGTGTGATACTTTCTGCTGAGCTGTGTATCTAATCCTCTCCTGTGTGATACTGTCTGCTGAGCCGTGTATCTAATCCTATCCTGTGTGATACTGTCTGCTGAGCCGTGTATCTAATCCTCTCCTGTGTGATACTGACTGCTGAGCCGTGTATCTAATCCTCTCCTGTGTGATACTGACTGCTGAGCCGTGTATCTAATCCTATCCTGTGTGATACTGTCTGCTGAGCCGTGTATCTAATCCTCTCCTGTGTGATACTCTCTGCTGAGCCGTGTATCTAATCCTCTCCTGTGTGATACTGACTGCTGAGCCGTGTATCTAATCCTCTCCTGTGTGATACTGTCTGCTGAGCCGTGTATCTAATCCTATCCATGTGATACTGTCTGCTGAGCCGTGTATCTAATCCTATCCTGTGTGATACTGACTGCTGAGCTGTGTATCTAATCCTATCCTGTGTGATACTGTCTGCTGAGCCGTGTATCTAATCCTCTCCTGTGTGATACTCTCTGCTGAGCCGTGTATCTAATCCTCTCCTGTGTGATACTGTCTGCTGAGCCGTGTATCTAATCCTCTCCTGTGTGATACTGTCTGCTGAGCCGTGTATCTAATCCTCTCCTGTGTGATACTGTCTGCTGAGCCGTGTATCTAATCCCATCCTGTTTGATACTGTATGCTGAGCCGTGTATCTAATCCTCTTCGGTGTGATACGGTCTGCTGAGCCGTGTATCTAATCCTATCCTGTGTGATACTGTCTGCTGAGCCGTGTATCTAATCCTCTCCTGTGTGATACTGACTGCTGAGCCGTGTATCTAATCCTCTCCTGTGTGATACTGTCTGCTGAGCCGTGTATCTAATCCTATCCTGTGTGATACTGTCTGCTGAGCCGTGTATCTAATCCTCTCCTGTGTGATACTGTCTGCTGAGCCGGGTATCTAATCCTCTCCTGTGTGATACTGTCTGCTGAGCCGTGTATCTAATCCTCTCCTGTGTGATACTGTCTGCTGAGCCGTGTATCTAATCCTATCCTCTGTGATACTGTCTGCTGAGCCGTGTATCTAATCCTCTCCTGTGTGATACTGTCTGCTGAGCCGTGTATCTAATCCTATCCTGTGTGATACTCTCTGCTGAGCCGTGTATCTAATCCTCTCCTGTGTGATACTGTCTGCTGAGCCGGGTATCTAATCCTCTCCTGTGTGATACTCTCTGCTGAGCAGTGTATCTAATCCTCTCCTGTGTGATACTGTCTGCTGAGCCGTGTATCTAATCCTATCCTCTGTGATACTGTCTGCTGAGCCGTGTATCTAATCCTCTCCTGTGTGATACTGTCTGCTGAGCCGTGTATCTAATCCTATCCTGTGTGATACTCTCTGCTGAGCCGTGTATCTAATCCTCTCCTGTGTGATACTGACTGCTGAGCCGTGTATCTAATCCTGTCCTGTGTGATACTGTCTGCTGAGCCGTGTATCTAATCCTATCCTCTGTGATACTGACTGCTGAGCCGTGTATCTAATCCTCTCCTGTGTGATACTGTCTGCTGAGCTGTGTATCTAATCCTCTCCTGTGTGATACTGACTGCTGAGCCGTGTATCTAATCCTGTCCTGTGTGATACTGTCTGCTGAGCCGTGTATCTAATCCTCTCCTGTGTGATACTGTCTGCTGAGCCGTGTATCTAATCCTCTCCTGTGTGATACTGACTGCTGAGCCGTGTATCTAATCCTATCATGTGTGATACTGACTGCTGAGCCGTGTATCTAATCCTCTCCTGTGTGATACTGTCTGATGAGCCGTGTATCTAATCCTATCCTCTGAGATACTGTCTGCTGAGCCGTGTATCTAATCCTCTCCTGTGTGATACTGTCTGCTGAGCCGTGTATCTAATCCTCTCCTGTGTGATACTGACTGCTGAGCCGTGTATCTAATCCTATCATGTGTGATACTGTCTGCTGAGCCGTGTATCTAATCCTCTCCTGTGTGATACTGTCTGATGAGCCGTGTATCTAATCCTATCCTCTGAGATACTGTCTGCTGAGCCGTGTATCTAATCCTCTCCTGTGTGATACTGTCTGCTGAGCCGTGTATCTAATCCTATCCTGTGTGATACTGTCTGCTGAGCCGTGTATCTAATCCTCTCCTGTGTGATACTGTCTGCTGAGCCGTGTATCTAATCCTCTCCTGTGTGATACTGTCTGCTGAGCCGTGTATCTAATCCTCTCCTGTGTGATACTGACTGCTGAGCCGTGTATCTAATCCTCTCCTGTGTGATACTCTCTGCTGAGCCGTGTATCTAATCCTCTCCTGTGTGATACTGACTGCTGAGCCGTGTATCTAATCCTCTCCTGTGTGATACTGTCTGCTGAGCCGTGTATCTAATCCTCTCCTGTGTGATACTGACTGCTGAGCCGTGTATCTAATCCTCTCCTGTGTGATACTGTCTGCTGAGCCGTGTATCTAATCCTATCCTCTGTGATACTGTCTGCTGAGCCGTGTATCTAATCCTCTCCTGTGTGATACTCTCTGCTGAGCCGTGTATCTAATCCTCTCCTGTGTGATACTGACTGCTGAGCCGTGTATCTAATCCTCTCCTGTGTAATACCGTCTGCTGAGCCGTGTATCTATTCCCATCCTGTGTGATACTGTCTGCTGAGCTGTGTATCTAATCCTCTCCTGTGTGATACTGTCTGCTGAGCCGTGTATCTAATCCTATCCTGTGTGATACTGTCTGCTGAGCCGTGTATCTAATCCTCTCCTGTGTGATACTGTCTGCTGAGCCGTGTATCTAATCCTGTCCTGTGTGATACTGTCTGCTGAGCCGTGTATCTAATCCTGTCCTGTGTGATACTGTCTGCTGAGCCGTGTATCTAATCCTCTCCTGTGTGATACTGTCTGCTGAGCCGTGTATCTAATCCTATCCTGTGTGATACTGTCTGCTGAGCCGTGTATCTAATCCTCTCCTGTGTGATACAGTCTGCTGAGCCGTGTATCTAATCCTATCCTGTGTGATACTGTCTGCTGAGCCGTGTATCTAATCCTCTCCTGTGTGATACTGTCTGCTGAGCCGTGTATCTAATCTTCTCCTGTGTGATACTGTCTGCTGAGCGGTGTATCTAATCCTATCCTGTGTGATACTGTCTGCTGAGCCGTGTATCTAATCCTATCCTGTGTGATACTGTCTGCTGAGCCATGTATCTAATCCTGTCCTGTGTGATACTGTCTGCTGAGCCGTGTATCTAATCCTGTCCTGTGTGATACTGTCTGCTGAGCCGTGTATCTAATCCTGTCCTGTGTGATACTGTCTGCTGAGCCGTGTATCTAATCCTGTCCTGTGTGATACTGTCTGCTGAGCCGTGTATCTAATCCTGTCCTGTGTGATACTGTCTGCTGAGCCGTGTATCTAATCCTCTCCTGTGTGATACTGTCTGCTGAGCCGTGTATCTAATCCTGTCCTGTGTGATACTGTCTGCTGAGCCGTGTATCTAATCCTCTCCTGTGTGATACTGTCTGCTGAGCCGTGTATCTAATCCTCTCCTGTGTGATACTGTGTATCTAATCCTCTCCTGTGTGATACTGTCTGCTGAGCCGTGTATCTAATCCTATCCTGTGTGATACTGTCTGCTGAGCCGTGTATCTAATCCTCTCCTGTGTGATACTGTCTGCTGAGCCGTGTATCTAATCCTCTCCTGTGTGATACTGTCTGCTGAGCCGTGTATCTAATCCTATCCTGTGTGATACTGTCTGCTGAGCCGTGTATCTAATCCTCTCCTGTGTGATACTGTCTGCTGAGCCGTGTATCTAATCCTCTCCTGTGTGATACTGTCTGCTGAGCCGTGTATCTAATCCTCTCCTGTGTGATACTGTCTGCTGAGCCGTGTATCTAATCCTCTCCTGTGTGATACTGTCTGCTGAGCCGTGTATCTAATCCTCTCCTGTGTGATACTGTCTGCTGAGCCGTGTATCTAATCCTCTCCTGTGTGATACTGACTGCTGAGCCGTGTATCTAATCCTCTCCTGTGTGATACTGTCTGCTGAGCTGTGTATCTAATCCTCTCCTGTGTGATACTGTCTGATGAGCCCTGTATCTAATCCTATCCTGTGTGATACAGTCTGCTGAGCCGTGTATCTAATCCTCTCCTGTGTGATACTGTCTGCTGAGCCGTGTATCAAATCCTATCCTGTGTGATACGGTCTGCTGAGCCGTGTATCTAATCCTATCCTGTGTGATACGGTCTGCTGAGCCGTGTATCTAATCCTCTCCTGTGTGATACTGACTGCTGAGCCGTGTATCTAATCCTCTCCTGTGTGATACTGACTGCTGAGCCGTGTATCTAATCCTCTCCTGTGTGATACTGTCTGCTGAGCAGTGTATCTAATCCTCTCCTGTGTGATACTGTCTGCTGAGCCGTGTATCTAATCCTCTCCTGTGTGATACTGTCTGCTGAGCCGTGTATCTAATCCTATCCTGTGTGATACTGACTGCTGAGCCGTGTATCTAATCCTCTCCTGTGTGATACTGTCTGCTGAGCCGTGTATCTAATCCTATCCTGTGTGATACTGTCTGCTGAGCCGTGTATCTAATCCTATCCTGTGTGATACTGACTGCTGAGCTGTGTATCTAATCCTATCCTGTGTAATACTGTCTGCTGAGCCGTGTATCTAATCCTCTCCTGTGTGATACTCTCTGCTGAGCCGTGTATCTAATCCTCTCCTGTGTGATACTGTCTGCTGAGCCGTGTATCTAATCCTCTCCTGTGTGATACTGTCTGCTGAGCCGTGTATCTAATCCTCTCCTGTGTGATACTGTCTGCTGAGCCGTGTATCTAATCCCATCCTGTTTGATACTGTATGCTGAGCCGTGTATCTAATCCTCTTCGGTGTGATACGGTCTGCTGAGCCGTGTATCTAATCCTATCCTGTGTGATACTGTCTGCTGAGCCGTGTATCTAATCCTCTCCTGTGTGATACTGACTGCTGAGCCGTGTATCTAATCCTCTCCTGTGTGATACTGTCTGCTGAGCCGTGTATCTAATCCTATCCTGTGTGATACTGTCTGCTGAGCCGTGTATCTAATCCTCTCCTGTGTGATACTGACTGCTGAGCCGTGTATCTAATCCTCTCCTGTGTGATACTGACTGCTGAGCCGTGTATCTAATCCTCTCCTGTGTGATACTGTCTGCTGAGCCGTGTATCTAATCCTATCCTGTGTGATACTGTCTGCTGAGCCGTGTATCTAATCCTATCCTGTGTGATACTGTCTGCTGAGCCGTGTATCTAATCCTCTTCGGTGTGATACGGTCTGCTGAGCCGTGTATCTAATCCTATCCTGTGTGATACTGTCTGCTGAGCCGTGTATCTAATCCTCTCCTGTGTGATACTGACTGCTGAGCCGTGTATCTAATCCTCTCCTGTGTGATACTGTCTGCTGAGCCGTGTATCTAATCCTATCCTGTGTGATACTGTCTGCTGAGCCGTGTATCTAATCCTATCCTGTGTGATACTGTCTGCTGAGCCGTGTATCCAATCCTCTCCTGTGTGATACTGTCTGCTGAGCCGTGTATCTAATCCTCTCCTGTGTGATACTGTCTGCTGAGCCGGGTATCTAATCCTCTCCTGTGTGATACTGTCTGCTGAGCCGTGTATCTAATCCTCTCCTGTGTGATACTGTCTGCTGAGCCGTGTATCTAATCCTATCCTCTGTGA
This sequence comes from Phyllobates terribilis, assembly GCF_046119375.1. NCBI lineage: Eukaryota > Metazoa > Chordata > Amphibia > Anura > Dendrobatidae > Phyllobates > Phyllobates terribilis. The sequence continues at coordinate 115,068 of NW_027364792.1, forward strand.
TACTGTCTGCTGAGCCGTGTATCTAATCCTCTCCTGTGTGATACTGTCTGCTGAGCCGTGTATCTAATCCTATCCTGTGTGATACTCTCTGCTGAGCCGTGTATCTAATCCTCTCCTGTGTGATACTGACTGCTGAGCCGTGTATCTAATCCTATCCTGTGTGATACTGTCTGCTGAGCCGTGTATCTAATCCTATCCTCTGTGATACTGTCTGCTGAGCCGTGTATCTAATCCTATCCTGTGTGATACTCTCTGCTGAGCCGTGTATCTAATCCTCTCCTGTGTGATACTGTCTGCTGAGCCGTGTATCTAATCCTATCCTCTGTGATACTGTCTGCTGAGCCGTGTATCTAATCCTCTCCTGTGTGATACTGTCTGCTGAGCCGTGTATCTAATCCTCTCCTGTGTGATACTGTCTGCTGAGCCGTGTATCTAATCCTCTCCTGTGTGATACTGTCTGCTGAGCCGTGTATCTAATCCTCTCCTGTGTGATACTGTCTGCTGAGCCGTGTATCTAATCCTATCCTGTGTGATACTGTCTGCTGAGCCGTGTATCTAATCCTCTCCTGTGTGATACTGTCTGCTGAGCCGTGTATCTAATCCTCTCCTGTGTGATACTGTCTGCTGAGCCGTGTATCTAATCCTCTCCTGTGTGATACTGACTGCTGAGCCGTGTATCTAATCCTCTCCTGTGTGATACTCTCTGCTGAGCCGTGTATCTAATCCTCTCCTGTGTGATACTGTCTGCTGAGCCGTGTATCTAATCCTCTCCTGTGTGATACTGTCTGCTGAGCCGTGTATCTAATCCTATCCTGTGTGATACTGTCTGCTGAGCCGTGTATCTAATCCTCTCCTGTGTGATACTCTCTGCTGAGCCGTGTATCTAATCCTCTCCTGTGTGATACTCTCTGCTGAGCTGTTTATCTAATCCTCTCCTGTGTGATACTGACTGCTGAGCCGTGTATCTAATCCTCTCCTGTGTGATACTGCCTGCTGAGCCGTGTATCTAATCCTCTCCTGTGTGATACTGTCTGCTGAGCCGTGTATCTAATCCTCTCCTGTGTGATACTGACTGCTGAGCCGTGTATCTAATCCTCTCCTGTGTGATACTGCCTGCTGAGCCGTGTATCTAATCCTCTCCTGTGTGATACTGTCTGCTGAGCCGTGTATCTAATCCTCTCCTGTGTGATACTGACTGCTGAGCCGTGTATCTAATCCTCTCCTGTGTGATACTGACTGCTGAGCCGTGTATCTAATCCTATCCTGTGTGATACTGTCTGCTGAGCCGTGTATCTAATCCTCTCCTGTGTGATACTGTCTGCTGAGCCGTGTATCTAATCCTCTCCTGTGTGATACTGACTGCTGAGCAGTGTATCTAATCCTATCCTGTGTGATACTGTCTGCTGAGCCGTGTATCTAATCCTCTCCTGTGTGATACTGTCTGCTGAGCCGTGTATCTAATCCTCTCCTGTGTGATACTGTCTGCTGAGCCGTGTATCTAATCCTCTCCTGTGTGATACAGTCTGCTGAGCCGTGTATCTAATCCTATCCTGTGTGATACTGACTGATGAGCCGTGTATCTAATCCTCTCCTGTGTGATACTGTCTGCTGAGCCGTGTATCTAATCCTCTCCTGTGTGATACTGTCTGCTGAGCCGTGTATCTAATCCTCTCCTGTGTGATACTGTCTGCTGAGCCGTGTATCTAATCCTCTCCTGTGTGATACAGTCTGCTGAGCCGTGTATCTAATCCTATCCTGTGTGATACTGTCTGCTGAGCCGTGTATCTAATCTTCTCCTGTGTGATACTGTCTGCTGAGCGGTGTATCTAATCCTATCCTGTGTGATACTGTCTGCTGAGCCGTGTATCTAATCCTATCCTGTGTGATACTGTCTGCTGAGCCATGTATCTAATCCTGTCCTGTGTGATACTGTCTGCTGAGCCGTGTATCTAATCCTGTCCTGTGTGATACTGTCTGCTGAGCCGTGTATCTAATCCTGTCCTGTGTGATACTGTCTGCTGAGCCGTGTATCTAATCCTGTCCTGTGTGATACTGTCTGCTGAGCCGTGTATCTAATCCTGTCCTGTGTGATACTGTCTGCTGAGCCGTGTATCTAATCCTCTCCTGTGTGATACTGTCTGCTGAGCCGTGTATCTAATCCTGTCCTGTGTGATACTGTCTGCTGAGCCGTGTATCTAATCCTCTCCTGTGTGATACTGTCTGCTGAGCCGTGTATCTAATCCTCTCCTGTGTGATACTGTGTATCTAATCCTCTCCTGTGTGATACTGTCTGCTGAGCCGTGTATCTAATCCTATCCTGTGTGATACTGTCTGCTGAGCCGTGTATCTAATCCTCTCCTGTGTGATACTGTCTGCTGAGCCGTGTATCTAATCCTCTCCTGTGTGATACTGTCTGCTGAGCCGTGTATCTAATCCTATCCTGTGTGATACTGTCTGCTGAGCCGTGTATCTAATCCTCTCCTGTGTGATACTGTCTGCTGAGCCGTGTATCTAATCCTCTCCTGTGTGATACTGTCTGCTGAGCCGTGTATCTAATCCTCTCCTGTGTGATACTGTCTGCTGAGCCGTGTATCTAATCCTCTCCTGTGTGATACTGTCTGCTGAGCCGTGTATCTAATCCTCTCCTGTGTGATACTGTCTGCTGAGCCGTGTATCTAATCCTCTCCTGTGTGATACTGACTGCTGAGCCGTGTATCTAATCCTCTCCTGTGTGATACTGTCTGCTGAGCTGTGTATCTAATCCTCTCCTGTGTGATACTGTCTGATGAGCCCTGTATCTAATCCTATCCTGTGTGATACAGTCTGCTGAGCCGTGTATCTAATCCTCTCCTGTGTGATACTGTCTGCTGAGCCGTGTATCTAATCCTCTCCTGTGTGATACTGTCTGCTGAGCCGTGTATCAAATCCTATCCTGTGTGATACGGTCTGCTGAGCCGTGTATCTAATCCTATCCTGTGTGATACGGTCTGCTGAGCCGTGTATCTAATCCTCTCCTGTGTGATACTGACTGCTGAGCCGTGTATCTAATCCTCTCCTGTGTGATACTGACTGCTGAGCCGTGTATCTAATCCTATCCTGTGTGATACTGTCTGCTGAGCCGTGTATCTAATCCTCTCCTGTGTGATACTCTCTGCTGAGCCGTGTATCTAATCCTCTCCTGTGTGATACTGTCTGCTGAGCCGTGTATCTAATCCTATCCTGTGTGATACTGACTGCTGAGCCGTGTATCTAATCCTCTCCTGTGTGATACTGTCTGCTGAGCCGTGTATCTAATCCTATCCTGTGTGATACTGTCTGCTGAGCCGTGTATCTAATCCTATCCTGTGTGATACTGACTGCTGAGCTGTGTATCTAATCCTATCCTGTGTAATACTGTCTGCTGAGCCGTGTATCTAATCCTCTCCTGTGTGATACTCTCTGCTGAGCCGTGTATCTAATCCTCTCCTGTGTGATACTGTCTGCTGAGCCGTGTATCTAATCCTCTCCTGTGTGATACTGTCTGCTGAGCCGTGTATCTAATCCTCTCCTGTGTGATACTGTCTGCTGAGCCGTGTATCTAATCCCATCCTGTTTGATACTGTATGCTGAGCCGTGTATCTAATCCTCTTCGGTGTGATACGGTCTGCTGAGCCGTGTATCTAATCCTATCCTGTGTGATACTGTCTGCTGAGCCGTGTATCTAATCCTCTCCTGTGTGATACTGACTGCTGAGCCGTGTATCTAATCCTCTCCTGTGTGATACTGTCTGCTGAGCCGTGTATCTAATCCTATCCTGTGTGATACTGTCTGCTGAGCCGTGTATCTAATCCTATCCTGTGTGATACTGTCTGCTGAGCCGTGTATCCAATCCTCTCCTGTGTGATACTGTCTGCTGAGCCGTGTATCTAATCCTCTCCTGTGTGATACTGTCTGCTGAGCCGGGTATCTAATCCTCTCCTGTGTGATACTGACTGCTGAGCCGTGTATCTAATCCTCTCCTGTGTGATACTGTCTGCTGAGCCGTGTATCTAATCCTATCCTCTGTGATACTGTCTGCTGAGCCGTGTATCTAATCCTCTCCTGTGTGATACTGTCTGCTGAGCCGGGTATCTAATCCTCTCCTGTGTGATACTGTCTGCTGAGCCGGGTATCTAATCCTCTCCTGTGTGATACTGTCTGCTGAGCCGGGTATCTAATCCTCTCCTGTGTGATACTGTCTGCTGAGCCGTGTATCTAATCCTCTCCTGTGTGATACTGTCTGCTGAGCCGTGTATCTAATCCTATCCTCTGTGATACTGTCTGCTGAGCCGTGTATCTAATCCTCTCCTGTGTGATACTGTCTGCTGAGCCGTGTATCTAATCCTATCCTGTGTGATACTCTCTGCTGAGCCGTGTATCTAATCCTCTCCTGTGTGATACTGACTGCTGAGCCGTGTATCTAATCCTATCCTGTGTGATACTGTCTGCTGAGCCGTGTATCTAATCCTATCCTCTGTGATACTGTCTGCTGAGCCGTGTATCTAATCCTATCCTGTGTGATACTCTCTGCTGAGCCGTGTATCTAATCCTCTCCTGTGTGATACTGTCTGCTGAGCCGTGTATCTAATCCTATCCTCTGTGATACTGTCTGCTGAGCCGTGTATCTAATCCTCTCCTGTGTGATACTGTCTGCTGAGCCGTGTATCTAATCCTCTCCTGTGTGATACTGTCTGCTGAGCCGTGTATCTAATCCTCTCCTGTGTGATACTGTCTGCTGAGCCGTGTATCTAATCCTCTCCTGTGTGATACTGTCTGCTGAGCCGTGTATCTAATCCTATCCTGTGTGATACTGTCTGCTGAGCCGTGTATCTAATCCTCTCCTGTGTGATACTGTCTGCTGAGCCGTGTATCTAATCCTCTCCTGTGTGATACTGTCTGCTGAGCCGTGTATCTAATCCTCTCCTGTGTGATACTGACTGCTGAGCCGTGTATCTAATCCTCTCCTGTGTGATACTCTCTGCTGAGCCGTGTATCTAATCCTCTCCTGTGTGATACTGTCTGCTGAGCCGTGTATCTAATCCTCTCCTGTGTGATACTGTCTGCTGAGCCGTGTATCTAATCCTATCCTGTGTGATACTGTCTGCTGAGCCGTGTATCTAATCCTCTCCTGTGTGATACTCTCTGCTGAGCCGTGTATCTAATCCTCTCCTGTGTGATACTCTCTGCTGAGCTGTTTATCTAATCCTCTCCTGTGTGATACTGACTGCTGAGCCGTGTATCTAATCCTCTCCTGTGTGATACTGCCTGCTGAGCCGTGTATCTAATCCTCTCCTGTGTGATACTGTCTGCTGAGCCGTGTATCTAATCCTCTCCTGTGTGATACTGACTGCTGAGCCGTGTATCTAATCCTCTCCTGTGTGATACTGCCTGCTGAGCCGTGTATCTAATCCTCTCCTGTGTGATACTGTCTGCTGAGCCGTGTATCTAATCCTCTCCTGTGTGATACTGACTGCTGAGCCGTGTATCTAATCCTCTCCTGTGTGATACTGACTGCTGAGCCGTGTATCTAATCCTATCCTGTGTGATACTGTCTGCTGAGCCGTGTATCTAATCCTCTCCTGTGTGATACTGTCTGCTGAGCCGTGTATCTAATCCTCTCCTGTGTGATACTGACTGCTGAGCCGTGTATCTAATCCTATCCTGTGTGATACTGTCTGCTGAGCCGTGTATCTAATCCTCTCCTGTGTGATACTGTCTGCTGAGCCGTGTATCTAATCCTCTCCTGTGTGATACTGACTGATGAGCCGTGTATCTAATCCTATCCTGTGTGATACTGACTGATGAGCCGTGTATCTAATCCTCTCCTGTGTGATACTGTCTGCTGAGCCGTGTATCTAATCCTCTCCTGTGTGATACTGTCTGCTGAGCCGTGTATCTAATCCTCTCCTGTGTGATACTCTCTGCTGAGCCGTGTATCTAATCCTCTCCTGTGTGATACTGACTGCTGAGCCGTGTATCTAATCCTCTCCTGTGTGATACTGCCTGCTGAGCCGTGTATCTAATCCTCTCCTGTGTGATACTGTCTGCTGAGCCGTGTATCTAATCCTCTCCTGTGTGATACTGACTGCTGAGCCGTGTATCTAATCCTATCCTGTGTGATACTGTCTGCTGAGCCGTGTATCTAATCCTCTCCTGTGTGATACTGACTGCTGAGCCGTGTATCTAATCCTCTCCTGTGTGATACTGACTGCTGAGCCGTGTATCTAATCCTATCCTGTGTGATACTGCCTGCTGAGCCGTGTATCTAATCCTCTCCTGTGTGATACTGCCTGCTGAGCCGTGTATCTAATCCTCTCCTGTGTGATACTGTCTGCTGAGCCGTGTATCTAATCCTCTCCTGTGTGATACTGTCTGCTGAGCCGTGTATCTAATCCTCTCCTGTGTGATACTGACTGATGAGCCGTGTATCTAATCCTATCCTGTGATACTGACTGATGAGCCGTGTATCTAATCCTCTCCTGTGTGATACTGTCTGCTGAGCCGTGTATCTAATCCTCTCCTGTGTGATACTGCCTGCTGAGCCGTGTATCTAATCCTCTCCTGTGTGATACTGTCTGCTGAGCCGTGTATCTAATCCTCTCCTGTGTGATACTGCCTGATGAGCCGTGTATCTAATCCTCTCCTGTGTGATACTGTCTGCTGAGCCGTGTATCTAATCCTCTCCTGTGTGATACTGACTGATGAGCCGTGTATCTAATCCTATCCTGTGTGATACTGACTGATGAGCCGTGTATCTAATCCTCTCCTGTGTGATACTGACTGATGAGCCGTGTATCTAATCCTCTCCTGTGTGATACTGTCTGCTGAGCCGTGTATCTAATCCTATCCTGTGTGATACTGTCTGCTGAGCCGTGTATCTAATCCTCTCCTGTGTGATACTGTCTGCTGAGCCGTGTATCTAATCCTCTCCTGTGTGATACTGTCTGCTGAGCCGTGTATCTAATCCTCTCCTGTGTGATACTGTCTGCTGAGCCGTGTATCTAATCCTCTCCTGTGTGATACTGTCTGCTGAGCCGTGTATCTAATCCTATCCTCTGTGATACTGTCTGCTGAGCCGTGTATCTAATCCTCTCCTGTGTGATACTGTCTGCTGAGCCGTGTATCTAATCCTCTCCTGTGTGATACTGTCTGCTGAGCCGTGTATCTAATCCTCTCCTGTGTGATACTGTCTGCTGAGCCGTGTATCTAATCCTATCCTCTGTGATACTGTCTGCTGAGCCGTGTATCTAATCCTCTCCTGTGTGATACTGTCTGCTGAGCCGTGTATCTAATCCTCTCCTGTGTGATACTGTCTGCTGAGCCGTGTATCTAATCCTCTCCTGTGTGATACTGTCTGCTGAGCCGTGTATCTAATCCTCTCCTGTGTGATACTGTCTGCTGAGCCGTGTATCTAATCCTCTCCTGTGTGATACTGACTGCTGAGCCGTGTATCTAATCCTATCCTGTGTGATACTGTCTGCTGAGCCGTGTATCTAATCCTATCCTGTGTGATAATGTCTGCTGAGCCGTGTATCTAATCCTATCCTGTGTGATACTGACTGATGAGCCGTGTATCTAATCCTCTCCTGTGTGATACTGACTGATGAGCCGTGTATCTAATCCTCTCCTGTGTGATACTGTCTGCTGAGCCGTGTATCTAATCCTATCCTGTGTGATACTGTCTGCTGAGCCGTGTATCTAATCCTCTCCTGTGTGATACTGTCTGCTGAGCCGTGTATCTAATCCTCTCCTGTGTGATACTGTCTGCTGAGCCGTGTATCTAATCCTATCCTCTGTGATACTGTCTGCTGAGCCGTGTATCTAATCCTCTCCTGTGTGATACTGTCTGCTGAGCCGTGTATCTAATCCTATCATGTGTGATACTGACTGCTGAGCCGTGTATCTAATCCTCTCCTGTGTGATACTGACTGCTGAGCCGTGTATCTAATCCTATCATGTGTGATACTGACTGCTGAGCCGTGTATCTAATCCTCTCCTGTGTGATACTGTCTGCTGAGCCGTGTATCTAATCCTCTCCTGTGTGATACTGTCTGCTGAGCCGTGTATCTAATCCTCTCCTGTGTGATACTGTCTGCTGAGCCGTGTATCTAATCCTATCCTCTGTGATACTGTCTGCTGAGCCGTGTATCTAATCCTCTCCTGTGTGATACTGTCTGCTGAGCCGTGTATCTAATCCTCTCCTGTGTGATACTGTCTGCTGAGCCGTGTATCTAATCCTCTCCTGTGTGATACTGTCTGCTGAGCCGTGTATCTAATCCTATCCTGTGTGATACTGTCTGCTGAGCCGTGTATCTAATCCTCTCCTGTGTGATACTGTCTGCTGAGCCGTGTATCTAATCCTCTCCTGTGTGATACTGTCTGCTGAGCCGTGTATCTAATCCTCTCCTGTGTGATACTGTCTGCTGAGCCGTGTATCTAATCCTCTCCTGTGTGATACTGTCTGCTGAGCTGTGTATCTAATCCTCTCCTGTGTGATACTGCCTGCTGAGCCGTGTATCTAATCCTATCCTGTGTGATACTGTCTGCTGAGCCGTGTATCTAATCCTCTCCTGTGTGATACTGTCTGCTGAGCCGTGTATCTAATCCTCTCCTGTGTGATACTGTCTGCTGAGCCGTGTATCTAATCTTCTCCTGTGTGATACCGTCTGCTGAGCCGTGTATCTAATCCTCTCCTGTGTGATACTGTCTGCTGAGCCGTGTATCTAATCTTCTCCTGTGTGATACTGACTGCTGAGCCGTGTATCTAATCCTCTCCTGTGTGATACTGTCTGCTGAGCTGTGTATCTAATCTTCTCCTGTGTGATACTGACTGCTGAGCCGTGTATCTAATCCTCTCCTGTGTGATACTGTCTGCTGAGCCGTGTATCTAATCCTATCCTGTGTGATACTGTCTGCTGAGCCGTGTATCTAATCCTCTCCTGTGTGATACTGTCTGCTGAGCCGTGTATCTAATCCTCTCCTGTGTGATACTGTCTGCTGAGCCATGTATCTAATCCTCTCCTGTGTGATACTGTCTGCTGAGCCGTGTATCTAATCCTATCCTGTGTGATACTGTCTGCTGAGCCGTGTATCTAATCCTCTCCTGTGTGATACTGTCTGCTGAGCCGTGTATCTAATCCTCTCCTGTGTGATACTGTCTGCTGAGCCATGTATCTAATCCTCTCCTGTGTGATACTGTCTGCTGAGCCGTGTATCTAATCCTATCCTGTGTGATACTGTCTGCTGAGCCGTGTATCTAATCCTCTCCTGTGTGATACTGTCTGATGAGCTGTGTATCTAATCCTATCCTGTGTGATACTGTCTGCTGAGCCGTGTATCTAATCCTCTCCTGTGTGATACTGTCTGCTGAGCCGTGTATCTAATCCCCTACTGTGCGATACTGTCTGCTGAGCCGTGTATCTAATCCTCTCCTGTGTGATACTGTCTGCTGAGCTGTGTATCTAATCCTCTCCTGTGTGATACTGTCTGCTGAGCTGTGTATCTAATCCTCTCCTGTGTGATACAGTCTGCTGAGCCGTGTATCTAATCCTATCCTGTGTGATACTGTCTGCTGATCTGTGTGTCTAATCCTATCCTGTGTGATACTGACTGCTGAGCCGTGTATCTAATCCTATCCTGTGTGATACTGACTGCTGAGCTGTGTATCTAATCCTATCCTGTGTGATTCTGATTGCTGAGCCGTGTATCTAATCCTCTCCTGTGTGATACTGTCTGCTGAGCCGTGTATCTAATCTTCTCCTGTGTGATACCGTCTGCTGAGCCGTGTATCTAATCCTCTCCTGTGTGATACTGTCTGCTGAGCCGTGTATCTAATCCTCTCCTGTGTGATACTGACTGCTGAGCTGTGTATCTAATCCTCTCCTGTGTGATACTGTCTGCTGAGCCGTGTATCTAATCCTCTCCTGTGTGATACTATCTGCTGAGCCGTGTATCTAATCCTCTCCTGTGTGATACTGTCTGCTGAGCCGTGTATCTAATCCTCTCCTGTGTGATACTGTCTGCTGAGCCGTGTATCTAATCCTCTCCTGTGTGATACTGTCTGCTGAGCCGTGTATCTAATCCTCTCCTGTGTGATACTGTCTGCTGAGCCGTGTATCTAATCCTCTCCTGTGTGATACTGTCTGCTGAGCCGTGTATCTAATCCTCTCCTGTGTGATACTGTCTGCTGAGCCGTGTATCTAATCCTCTCCTGTGTGATACTGTCTGCTGAGCTGTGTATCTAATCCTATCCTGTGTGATACTGACTGCTGAGCCGTGTATCTAATCCTATCCTGTGTGATACTGTCTGCTGAGCCGTGTATCTAATCCTCTCCTGTGTGATACTGTCTGCTGAGCCGTGTATCTAACCCTCTCCTGTGTGATACTGTCTGCTGAGCCGTGTATCTAATCCTCTCCTGTGTGATACTATCTGCTGAGCCGTGTATCTAATCCTCTCCTGTGTGATACTGTCTGCTGAGCCGTGTATCTAATCCTCTCCTGTGTGATACTGTCTGCTGAGCCGTGTATCTAATCCTCTCCTGTGTGATACTGTCTGCTGAGCTGTGTATCTAATCCTCTCCTGTGTGATACTGTCTGCTGAGCTGTGTATCTAATCCTATCCTGTGTGATACTGTCTGCTGAGCCGTGTATCTAATCCTATCCTGTGTGATACTGTCTGCTGAGCCGTGTATCTAATCCTCTCCTGTGTGATACTGTCTGCTGAGCCGTGTATCTAATACTATCCTGTGTGATACTGTCTGCTGAGCTGTGTATCTAATCCTATCCTGTGTGATACTGTCTGCTGATCTGTGTGTCTAATCCTATCCTGTGTGATACTGTCTGCTGAGCCGTGTATCTAATACTATCCTGTGTGATACTGTCTGCTGAGCCCTGTATCTAATCCTATCCTCTGTGATACTGTCTGCTGAGCCTTGTATCTAATCCTCTCCTGTGTGATACTGTCTGCTGAGCTGTGTATCTAATCCTATCCTGTGTGATACTGTCTGCTGAGCCGTGTATCTAATCCTATCCTGTGTGATACTGTCTGCTGATCTGTGTGTCTAATCCTATCCTGTGTGATACTGTCTGCTGAGCCGTGTATCTAATCCTATCCTGTGTGATACTGTCTGCTGAGCCGTGTATCTAATCCTCTCCTGTGTGATACTGTCTGCTGAGCCGTGTATCTAATCCTATCCTGTGTGATACTGTCTGCTGATCTGTGTGTCTAATCCTATCCTGTGTGATACTGTCTGCTGAGCCGTGTATCTAATCTTCTCCTGTGTGATACCGTCTGCTGAGCCGTGTATCTAATCCTCTCCTGTGTGATACTGTCTGCTGAGCCGTGTATCTAATCCTATCCTGTGTGATACTGTCTGCTGAGCCGTGTATCTAATCCTATCCTGTGTGATACTGACTGCTGAGCCGTGTATCTAATCCTCTCCTGTGTGATACTGACTGCTGAGCCGTGTATCTAATCCTATCCTGTGTGATACTGTCTGCTGAGCCGTGTATCTAATCCTCTCCTGTGTGATACTGTCTGCTGAGCCGTGTATCTAATCCTCTCCTGTGTGATACTGACTGCTGAGCTGTGTATCTAATCCTCTCCTGTGTGATACTGTCTGCTGAGCCGTGTATCTAATCCTCTCCTGTGTGATACTGACTGCTGAGCCGTGTATCTAATCCTCTCCTGTGTGATACTATCTGCTGAGCCGTGTATCTAATCCTGTCCTGTGTGATACTGTCTGCTGAGCCGTGTATCTAATCCTCTCCTGTGTGATACTGTCTGCTGAGCTGTGTATCTAATCTTCTCCTGTGTGATACTGTCTGCTGAGCCGTGTATCTAATCCTCTCCTGTGTGATACTGTCTGCTGAGCCGTGTATCTAATCCTATCCTGTGTGATACCGTCTGCTGAGCCGTGTATCTAATCCTCTCCTGTGTGATACTGTCTGCTGAGCCGTGTATCTAATCTTCTCCTGTGTGATACTGACTGCTGAGCTGTGTATCTAATCCTCTCCTGTGTGATACTGACTGCTGAGCCGTGTATCTAATCCTCTCCTGTGTGATGCTGTCTGCTGAGCTGTGTATCTAATCCTCTCCTGTGTGATACTGTCTGCTGAGCCGTGTATCTAATCCTCTCCTGTGTGATATTGTCTGCTGAGCCGTGTATCTAATCCTATCCTGTGTGATACTGTCTGCTGAGCCGTGTATCTAATCCTCTCCTGTGTGATACTGTCTGCTGAGCCGTGTATCTAATCCTATCCTGTGTGATACTGTCTGCTGAGCCGTGTATCTAATCCTCTCCTGTGTGATACTGTCTGCTGAGCCGTGTATCTAATCCTCTCCTGTGTGATACTGTCTGCTGAGCCGTGTATCTAATCCTCTCCTGTGTGATACTGCCTGCTGAGCCGTGTATCTAATCCTCTCCTGTGTGATACTGTCTGCTGAGCCGTGTATCTAATCCTCTCCTGTGTGATACTGTCTGCTGAGCTGTGTATCTAATCTTCTCCTGTGTGATACCGTCTGCTGAGCCGTGTATCTAATCCTCTCCTGTGTGATACTGTCTGCTGAGCCGTGTATCTAATCCTCTCCTGTGTGATACTGACTGCTGAGCCGTGTATCTAATCCTCTCCTGTGTGATACTGTCTGCTGAGCCGTGTATCTAATCCTATCCTGTGTGATACTGTCTGCTGAGCTGTGTATCTAATCCTCTCCTGTGTGATAGTGACTGCTGAGCCGTGTATCTAATCCTCTCCTGTGTGATACTGTCTGCTGAGCTGTGTATCTAATCTTCTCCTGTGTGATACCGTCTGCTGAGCCGTGTATCTAATCCTCTCCTGTGTGATACTGACTGCTGAGCCGTGTATCTAATCCTCTCCTGTGTGATACTCTCTGCTGAGCCGTGTATCTAATCCTATCCTGTGTGATACTGTCTGCTGAGCCGTGTATCTAATACTCTCCTGTGTGATACTGACTGCTGAGCCGTGTATCTAATCCTCTCCTGTGTGATACTCTCTGCTGAGCCGTGTATCTAATCCTATCCTGTGTGATACTGACTGCTGAGCCGTGTATCTAATCCTCTCCTGTGTGATACTCTCTGCTGAGCCGTGTATCTAATCCTATCCTGTGTGATACTGTCTGCTGAGCTGTGTATCTAATCTTCTCCTGTGTGATACCGTCTGCTGAGCCGTGTATCTAATCCTCTCCTGTGTGATACTGTCTGCTGAGCCGTGTATCTAGTCCTATCCTGTGTGATACTGTCTGCTGAGCCGTGTATCTAATCCTCTCCTGTGTGATACTCTCTGCTGAGCCGTGTATCTAATCCTCTCCTGTGTGATACTGTCTGCTGAGCCGTGTATCTAATCCTATCCTCTGTGATACTGTCTGCTGAGCCGTGTATCTAATCCTCTCCTGTGTGATACTCTCTGCTGAGCCGTGTATCTAATCCTCTCCTGTGTGATACTCTCTGCTGAGCCGTGTATCTAATCCTCTCCTGTGTGATACTGACTGCTGAGCCGTGTATCTAATCCTCTCCTGTGTGATACTGTCTGCTGAGCCGTGTATCTAATCCTATCCTGTGTGATACTGTCTGCTGAGCCGTGTATCTAATCCTCTCCTGTGTGATACTGTCTGCTGAGCCGTGTATCTAATCCTCTCCTGTGTGATACTGTCTGCTGAGCCGTGTATCTAATCATATCCTGTGTGATACTGACTGCTGAGCCGTGTATCTAATCCTCTCCTGTGTGATACTGTCTGCTGAGCCGTGTATCTAATCCTATCCTGTGTGATCCTGTCTGCTGAGCCGTGTATCTAATCCTCTCCTGTGTGATACTGACTGCTGAGCCGTGTATCTAATCCTCTCCTGTGTGATACTGTCTGCTGAGCCGTGTATCTAATCCTCTCCTGTGTGATACTGTCTGCTGAGCTGTGTATCTAATCCTATCCTGTGTGATACTGTCTGCTGAGCCGTGTATCTAATCCTCTCCTGTGTGATACTGTCTGCTGAGCCATGTATCTAATCCTCTCCTGTGTGATACTGTCTGCTGAGCCGAGTATCTAATCCTATCCTGTGTGATACTGACTGCTGAGCCGTGTATCTAATCCTCTCCCGTGTGATACTGACTGCTGAGCCGTGTATCTAATCCTCTCCTGTGTGATACTGTCTGCTGAGCCGTGTATCTAATCCTCTCCTGTGTGATACTGTCTGCTGAGCCGTGTATCTAATCATATCCTGTGTGATACTGACTGCTGAGCCGTGTATCTAATCCTCTCTTGTGTGATACTGTCTGCTGAGCCGTGTATCTAATCCTATCCTGTGTGATACTGTCTGCTGAGCCGTGTATCTAATCCTCTCCCGTGTGATACTGTCTGCTGAGCCGTGTATCTAATCCTCTCCTGTGTAATACTGTCTGCTGAGCCGTGTATCTAATCCTATCCTGTGTGATACTGACTGCTGAGCTGTGTATCTAATCCTCTCCTGTGTGATACTGACTGCTGAGCCGTGTATCTAATCCTCTCCTGTGTGATACTCTCTGCTGAGCCGTGTATCTAATCCTCTCCTGTGTGATACTGTCTGCTGAGCTGTGTATCTAATCTTCTCCTGTGTGATACCGTCTGCTGAGCCGTGTATCTAATCCTCTCCTGTGTGATACTCTCTGCTGAGCCGTGTATCTAATCCTATCCTGTGTGATACTGTCTGCTGAGCCGTGTATCTAATCCTCTCCTGTGTGATACTGTCTGCTGAGCCGTGTATCTAATCCTATCCTGTGTGATACTGACTGCTGAGCCGTGTATCTAATCCTCTCCTGTGTGATACTGTCTGCTGAGCCGTGTATCTAATCCTATCCTGTGTGATACTGTCTGCTGAGCTGTGTATCTAATCTTCTCCTGTGTGATACCGTCTGCTGAGCCGTGTATCTAATCCTCTCCTGTGTGATACTGACTGCTGAGCCGTGTATCTAATCCTCTCCTGTGTGATACTCTCTGCTGAGCCGTGTATCTAATCCTATCCTGTGTGATACTGTCTGCTGAGCCGTGTATCTAATCCTCTCCTGTGTGATACTGTCTGCTGAGCCGTGTATCTAATCCTCTCCTGTGTGATACTGTCTGCTGAGCCGTGTATCTAATCCTCTCCTGTGTGATACTGACTGCTGAGCCGTGTATCTAATCCTCTCCTGTGTGATACTGACTGCTGAGCCGTGTATCTAATCCTCTCCTGTGTGATACTGTCTGCTGAGCCGTGTATCTAATACTCTCCTGTGTGATACTCTCTGCTGAGCCGTGTATCTAATCCTCTCCTGTGTGATACTGTCTGCTGAGCCGTGTATCTAATCCTCTCCTGTGTGATACTGACTGCTGAGCCGTGTATCTAATCCTCTCCTGTGTGATACTGACTGCTGAGCCGTGTATCTAATCCTCTCCTGTGTGATACTCTCTGCTGAGCCGTGTATCTAATCCTCTCCTGTGTGATACTGTCTGCTGAGCCGTGTATCTAATCCTCTCCTGTGTGATACTGTCTGCTGAGCCGTGTATCTAATCCTCTCCTGTGTGATACTCTCTGCTGAGCCGTGTATCTAATCCCATCCTGTGTGATACTGTCTGCTGAGCTGTGTATCTAATCTTCTCCTGTGTGATACCGTCTGCTGAGCCGTGTATCTAATCCTCTCCTGTGTGATACTGACTGCTGAGCCGTGTATCTAATCCTCTCCTGTGTGATACTGTCTGCTGAGCCGTGTATCTAATCCTCTCCTGTGTGATACTGACTGCTGAGCCGTGTATCTAATCCTCTCCTGTGTGATACTGTCTGCTGAGCCGTGTATCTAATCCTCTCCTGTGTGATACTGTCTGCTGAGCCGTGTATCTAATCCTCTCCTGTGTGATACTGTCTGCTGAGCCGTGTATCTAATCCTCTCCTGTGTGATACTGTCTGCTGAGCCGTGTATCTAATCCTCTCCTGTGTGATACTGACTGCTGAGCCGTGTATCTAATCCTATCCTGTGGGATACTGTCTGCTGAGCCGTGTATCTAATCCTCTCCTGTGTGATACTGTCTGCTGAGCCGTGTATCTAATCCTCTCCTGTGTGATACTGTCTGCTGAGCCGTGTATCTAATCCTCTCCTGTGTGATACTGTCTGCTGAGCCGTGTATCTAATCCTATCCTGTGTGATACTGACTGCTGAGCCGTGTATCTAATCCTCTCCTGTGTGATACTGTCTGCTGAGCCGTGTATCTAATCCTCTCCTGTGTGATACTGACTGCTGAGCCGTGTATCTAATCCTATCCTGTGTGATACTGACTGCTGAGCCGTGTATCTAATCCTCTCCTGTGTGATACTGACTGCTGAGCCGTGTATCTAATCCTATCATGTGTGATACTGACTGCTGAGCCGTGTATCTAATCCTCTCCTGTGTGATACTGTCTGCTGAGCCGTGTATCTAATCCTATCCTGTGTGATACTCTCTGCTGAGCCGTGTATCTAATCCTCTCCTGTGTGATACTGACTGCTGAGCCGTGTATCTAATCCTCTCCTGTGTGATACTGTCTGCTGAGCCGTGTATCTAATCCTCTCCTGTGTGATACTGTCTGCTGAGCCGTGTATCTAATCCTCTCCTGTGTGATACTGTCTGCTGAGCCGTGTATCTAATCCTCTCCTGTGTGATACTGTCTGCTGAGCCGTGTATCTAATCCTATCCTCTGTGATACTGTCTGCTGAGCCGTGTATCTAATCCTCTCCTG
This sequence comes from Phyllobates terribilis, assembly GCF_046119375.1. NCBI lineage: Eukaryota > Metazoa > Chordata > Amphibia > Anura > Dendrobatidae > Phyllobates > Phyllobates terribilis. The sequence continues at coordinate 131,818 of NW_027364792.1, forward strand.
TGTGATACTGTCTGCTGAGCCGTGTATCTAATCCTCTCCTGTGTGATACTGTCTGCTGAGCCGTGTATCTAATCCTCTCCTGTGTGATACTGTCTGCTGAGCCGTGTATCTAATCCTATCCTGTGTGATACTGTCTGCTGAGCCGTGTATCTAATCCTATCCTGTGTGATAATGTCTGCTGAGCCGTGTATCTAATCCTATCCTGTGTGATACTGACTGATGAGCCGTGTATCTAATCCTCTCCTGTGTGATACTGACTGATGAGCCGTGTATCTAATCCTCTCCTGTGTGATACTGTCTGCTGAGCCGTGTATCTAATCCTATCCTGTGTGATACTGTCTGCTGAGCCGTGTATCTAATCCTCTCCTGTGTGATACTGTCTGCTGAGCCGTGTATCTAATCCTCTCCTGTGTGATACTGTCTGCTGAGCCGTGTATCTAATCCTCTCCTGTGTGATACTGTCTGCTGAGCCGTGTATCTAATCCTATCCTCTGTGATACTGTCTGCTGAGCCGTGTATCTAATCCTCTCCTGTGTGATACTGTCTGCTGAGCCGTGTATCTAATCCTATCATGTGTGATACTGACTGCTGAGCCGTGTATCTAATCCTCTCCTGTGTGATACTGACTGCTGAGCCGTGTATCTAATCCTATCATGTGTGATACTGACTGCTGAGCCGTGTATCTAATCCTCTCCTGTGTGATACTGTCTGCTGAGCCGTGTATCTAATCCTCTCCTGTGTGATACTGTCTGCTGAGCCGTGTATCTAATCCTCTCCTGTGTGATACTGTCTGCTGAGCCGTGTATCTAATCCTATCCTCTGTGATACTGTCTGCTGAGCCGTGTATCTAATCCTCTCCTGTGTGATACTGTCTGCTGAGCCGTGTATCTAATCCTCTCCTGTGTGATACTGTCTGCTGAGCCGTGTATCTAATCCTCTCCTGTGTGATACTGTCTGCTGAGCCGTGTATCTAATCCTCTCCTGTGTGATACTGTCTGCTGAGCCGTGTATCTAATCCTCTCCTGTGTGATACTGACTGCTGAGCCGTGTATCTAATCCTATCATGTGTGATACTGACTGCTGAGCCGTGTATCTAATCCTCTCCTGTGTGATACTGTCTGCTGAGCCGTGTATCTAATCCTATCCTCTGTGATACTGTCTGCTGAGCCGTGTATCTAATCCTATCCTGTGTGATACTGTCTGCTGAGCCGTGTATCTAATCCTATCCTGTGTGATACTGTCTGCTGAGCCGTGTATCTAATCCTATCCTGTGTGATACTGTCTGCTGAGCCGTGTATCTAATCCTCTCCTGTGTGATACTGACTGCTGAGCCGTGTATCTAATCCTCTCCTGTGTGATACTCTCTGCTGAGCCGTGTATCTAATCCTCTCCTGTGTGATACTGTCTGCTGAGCCGTGTATCTAATCCTCTCCTGTGTGATACTGTCTGCTGAGCCGTGTATCTAATCCTATCCTGTGTGATACTGTCTGCTGAGCCGTGTATCTAATCCTCTCCTGTGTGATACTCTCTGCTGAGCCGTGTATCTAATCCTCTCCTGTGTGATACTCTCTGCTGAGCTGTGTATCTAATCCTCTCCTGTGTGATACTGACTGCTGAGCCGTGTATCTAATCCTCTCCTGTGTGATACTGCCTGCTGAGCCGTGTATCTAATCCTCTCCTGTGTGATACTGTCTGCTGAGCCGTGTATCTAATCCTCTCCTGTGTGATACTGTCTGCTGAGCCGTGTATCTAATCCTCTCCTGTGTGATACTGTCTGCTGAGCCGTGTATCTAATCCTATCCTGTGTGATACTGACTGCTGAGCCGTGTATCTAATCCTCTCCTGTGTGATACTGCCTGCTGAGCCGTGTATCTAATCCTCTCCTGTGTGATACTGACTGCTGAGCCGTGTATCTAATCCTATCCTGTGTGATACTGTCTGCTGAGCTGTGTATCTAATCCTATCCTGTGTGATACTGTCTGCTGAGCCGTGTATCTAATCCTCTCCTGTGTGATACTGACTGCTGAGCCGTGTATCTAATCCTATCCTGTGTGATACTGTCTGCTGAGCCGTGTATCTAATCCTCTCCTGTGTGATACTGTCTGCTGAGCCGTGTATCTAATCCTCTCCTGTGTGATACTGACTGATGAGCCGTGTATCTAATCCTATCCTGTGTGATACTGACTGATGAGCCGTGTATCTAATCCTCTCCTGTGTGATACTGTCTGCTGAGCCGTGTATCTAATCCTCTCCTGTGTGATACTGTCTGCTGAGCCGTGTATCTAATCCTCTCCTGTGTGATACTGACTGATGAGCCGTGTATCTAATCCTATCCTGTGTGATACTGACTGATGAGCCGTGTATCTAATCCTCTCCTGTGTGATACTGTCTGCTGAGCCGTGTATCTAATCCTCTCCTGTGTGATACTGTCTGCTGAGCCGTGTATCTAATCCTCTCCTGTGTGATACTCTCTGCTGAGCCGTGTATCTAATCCTCTCCTGTGTGATACTGTCTGCTGAGCCGTGTATCTAATCCTCTCCTGTGTGATACTGTCTGCTGAGCCGTGTATCTAATACTCTCCTGTGTGATACTGACTGCTGAGCCGTGTATCTAATCCTCTCCTGTGTGATACTGCCTGCTGAGCCGTGTATCTAATCCTCTCCTGTGTGATACTGTCTGCTGAGCCGTGTATCTAATACTCTCCTGTGTGATACTGACTGCTGAGCCGTGTATCTAATCCTCTCCTGTGTGATACTGCCTGCTGAGCCGTGTATCTAATCCTCTCCTGTGTGATACTGTCTGCTGAGCCGTGTATCTAATCCTCTCCTGTGTGATACTGTCTGCTGAGCCGTGTATCTAATCCTCTCCTGTGTGATACTGCCTGCTGAGCCGTGTATCTAATCCTATCCTGTGTGATACTGCCTGCTGAGCTGTGTATCTAATCCTCTCCTGTGTGATACTGTCTGCTGAGCCGTGTATCTAATCCTCTCCTGTGTGATACTGTCTGCTGAGCCGTGTATCTAATCCTCTCCTGTGTGATACTGTCTGCTGAGCCGTGTATCTAATCTTCTCCTGTGTGATACCGTCTGCTGAGCCGTGTATCTAATCCTCTCCTGTGTGATACTGTCTGCTGAGCCGTGTATCTAATCTTCTCCTGTGTGATACTGACTGCTGAGCCGTGTATCTAATCCTCTCCTGTGTGATACTGTCTGCTGAGCTGTGTATCTAATCTTCTCCTGTGTGATACTGACTGCTGAGCCGTGTATCTAATCCTCTCCTGTGTGATACTGTCTGCTGAGCCGTGTATCTAATCCTATCCTGTGTGATACTGTCTGCTGAGCCGTGTATCTAATCCTCTCCTGTGTGATACTGTCTGCTGAGCCGTGTATCTAATCCTCTCCTGTGTGATACTGTCTGCTGAGCCATGTATCTAATCCTCTCCTGTGTGATACTGTCTGCTGAGCCGTGTATCTAATCCTATCCTGTGTGATACTGTCTGCTGAGCCGTGTATCTAATCCTCTCCTGTGTGATACTGTCTGCTGAGCCGTGTATCTAATCCTCTCCTGTGTGATACTGTCTGATGAGCTGTGTATCTAATCCTATCCTGTGTGATACTGTCTGCTGAGCCGTGTATCTAATCCCCTACTGTGCGATACTGTCTGCTGAGCCGTGTATCTAATCCTCTCCTGTGTGATACTGTCTGCTGAGCTGTGTATCTAATCCTCTCCTGTGTGATACTGTCTGCTGAGCTGTGTATCTAATCCTCTCCTGTGTGATACAGTCTGCTGAGCCGTGTATCTAATCCTATCCTGTGTGATACTGTCTGCTGATCTGTGTGTCTAATCCTATCCTGTGTGATACTGACTGCTGAGCCGTGTATCTAATCCTATCCTGTGTGATACTGTCTGCTGAGCCGTGTATCTAATCCTATCCTGTGTGATACTGTCTGCTGAGCCGTGTATCTAATCCTCTCCTGTGTGATACTGTCTGCTGAGCCGTGTATCTAATCCTCTCCTGTGTGATACTGTCTGCTGAGCTGTGTATCTAATCCTCTCCTGTGTGATACCGTCTGCTGAGCCGTGTATCTAATCCTATCCTGTGTGATACTGTCTGCTGAGCCGTGTATCTAATCCTCTCCTGTGTGATACTGTCTGCTGAGCTGTGTATCTAATCCTCTCCTGTGTGATACTGTCTGCTGAGCTGTGTATCTAATCCTATCCTGTGTGATACTGTCTGCTGAGCCGTGTATCTAATCCTATCCTGTGTGATACTGTCTGCTGAGCCGTGTATCTAATCCTCTCCTGTGTGATACTGTCTGCTGAGCCGTGTATCTAATACTATCCTGTGTGATACTGTCTGCTGAGCCGTGTATCTAATCCTCTCCTGTGTGATACTGACTGCTGAGCTGTGTATCTAATCCTCTCCTGTGTGATACTGTCTGCTGAGCCGTGTATCTAATCCTATCCTGTGTGATACGGTCTGCTGAGCTGTGTATCTAATCCTATCCTGTGTGATACTGTCTGCTGATCTGTGTGTCTAATCCTATCCTGTGTGATACTGTCTGCTGAGCCGTGTATCTAATCCTCTCCTGTGTGATACTGACTGCTGAGCCGTGTATCTAATCCTCTCCTGTGTGATACTGTCTGCTGAGCCTTGTATCTAATCCTCTCCTGTGTGATACTGTCTGCTGAGCTGTGTATCTAATCCTATCCTGTGTGATACTGTCTGCTGAGCCGTGTATCTAATCCTATCCTGTGTGATACTGTCTGCTGATCTGTGTGTCTAATCCTATCCTGTGTGATACTGTCTGCTGAGCCGTGTATCTAATCCTATCCTGTGTGATACTGTCTGCTGAGCCGTGTATCTAATCCTCTCCTGTGTGATACTGTCTGCTGAGCCGTGTATCTAATCCTATCCTGTGTGATACTGTCTGCTGAGCCGTGTATCTAATCCTCTCCTGTGTGATACTGTTTGCTGAGCCGTGTATCTAATCCTCTCCTGTGTGATACTGTCTGCTGAGCTGTGTATCTAATCCTCTCCTGTGTGATACTGTCTGCTGAGCTGTGTATCTAATCCTATCCTGTGTGATACTGTCTGCTGAGCCGTGTATCTAATCCTATCCTGTGTGATACTGTCTGCTGAGCCGTGTATCTAATCCTCTCCTGTGTGATACTGTCTGCTGAGCCGTGTATCTAATACTATCCTGTGTGATACTGTCTGCTGAGCTGTGTATCTAATCCTATCCTGTGTGATACTGTCTGCTGATCTGTGTGTCTAATCCTATCCTGTGTGATACTGTCTGCTGAGCCGTGTATCTAATCTTCTCCTGTGTGATACCGTCTGCTGAGCCGTGTATCTAATCCTCTCCTGTGTGATACTGTCTGCTGAGCCGTGTATCTAATCCTATCCTGTGTGATACTGTCTGCTGAGCCGTGTATCTAATCCTATCCTGTGTGATACTGACTGCTGAGCCGTGTATCTAATCCTCTCCTGTGTGATACTGACTGCTGAGCCGTGTATCTAATCCTATCCTGTGTGATACTGTCTGCTGAGCCGTGTATCTAATCCTCTCCTGTGTGATACTGTCTGCTGAGCCGTGTATCTAATCCTCTCCTGTGTGATACTGACTGCTGAGCTGTGTATCTAATCCTCTCCTGTGTGATACTGTCTGCTGAGCCGTGTATCTAATCCTCTCCTGTGTGATACTGACTGCTGAGCCGTGTATCTAATCCTCTCCTGTGTGATACTATCTGCTGAGCCGTGTATCTAATCCTCTCCTGTGTGATACTGTCTGCTGAGCCGTGTATCTAATCCTCTCCTGTGTGATACTGTCTGCTGAGCCGTGTATCTAATCCTCTCCTGTGTGATACTGTCTGCTGAGCTGTGTATCTAATCTTCTCCTGTGTGATACTGTCTGCTGAGCCGTGTATCTAATCCTCTCCTGTGTGATACGGTCTGCTGAGCCGTGTATCTAATCCTATCCTGTGTGATACCGTCTGCTGAGCCGTGTATCTAATCCTCTCCTGTGTGATACCGTCTGCTGAGCCGTGTATCTAATCCTCTCCTGTGTGATACTGTCTGCTGAGCCGTGTATCTAGTCCTATCCTGTGTGATACTGTCTGCTGAGCCGTGTATCTAATCCTCTCCTGTGTGATACTGTCTGCTGAGCCGTGTATCTAATCCTATCCTCTGTGATACTGTCTGCTGAGCCGTGTATCTAATCCTCTCCTGTGTGATACTCTCTGCTGAGCCGTGTATCTAATCCTCTCCTGTGTGATACTGTCTGCTGAGCCGTGTATCTAATCCTATCCTGTGTGATACTGTCTGCTGAGCCGTGTATCTAATCCTATCCTGTGTGATACTGTCTGCTGAGCCGTGTATCTAATCCTCTCCTGTGTGATACTCTCTGCTGAGCCGTGTATCTAATCCTATCCTGTGTGATACTGTCTGCTGAGCCGTGTATCTAATCCTCTCCTGTGTGATACTCTCTGCTGAGCCGTGTATCTAATCCTCTCCTGTGTGATACTCTCTGCTGAGCCGTGTATCTAATCCTCTCCTGTGTGATACTGACTGCTGAGCCGTGTATCTAATCCTCTCCTGTGTGATACTGTCTGCTGAGCCGTGTATCTAATCCTATCCTGTGTGATACTGTCTGCTGAGCCGTGTATCTAATCCTCTCCTGTGTGATACTGTCTGCTGAGCCGTGTATCTAATCCTCTCCTGTGTGATACTGTCTGCTGAGCCGTGTATCTAATCATATCCTGTGTGATACTGACTGCTGAGCCGTGTATCTAATCCTCTCCTGTGTGATACTGTCTGCTGAGCCGTGTATCTAATCCTATCCTGTGTGATCCTGTCTGCTGAGCCGTGTATCTAATCCTCTCCTGTGTGATACTGACTGCTGAGCCGTGTATCTAATCCTCTCCTGTGTGATACTGTCTGCTGAGCCGTGTATCTAATCCTCTCCTGTGTGATACTGTCTGCTGAGCTGTGTATCTAATCCTATCCTGTGTGATACTGTCTGCTGAGCCGTGTATCTAATCCTCTCCTGTGTGATACTGTCTGCTGAGCCATGTATCTAATCCTCTCCTGTGTGATACTGTCTGCTGAGCCGAGTATCTAATCCTATCCTGTGTGATACTGACTGCTGAGCCGTGTATCTAATCCTCTCCCGTGTGATACTGACTGCTGAGCCGTGTATCTAATCCTCTCCTGTGTGATACTGTCTGCTGAGCCGTGTATCTAATCCTCTCCTGTGTGATACTGTCTGCTGAGCCGTGTATCTAATCATATCCTGTGTGATACTGACTGCTGAGCCGTGTATCTAATCCTCTCTTGTGTGATACTGTCTGCTGAGCCGTGTATCTAATCCTATCCTGTGTGATACTGTCTGCTGAGCCGTGTATCTAATCCTCTCCCGTGTGATACTGTCTGCTGAGCCGTGTATCTAATCCTCTCCTGTGTAATACTGTCTGCTGAGCCGTGTATCTAATCCTATCCTGTGTGATACTGACTGCTGAGCTGTGTATCTAATCCTCTCCTGTGTGATACTGACTGCTGAGCCGTGTATCTAATCCTCTCCTGTGTGATACTCTCTGCTGAGCCGTGTATCTAATCCTCTCCTGTGTGATACTGTCTGCTGAGCTGTGTATCTAATCTTCTCCTGTGTGATACCGTCTGCTGAGCCGTGTATCTAATCCTCTCCTGTGTGATACTCTCTGCTGAGCCGTGTATCTAATCCTATCCTGTGTGATACTGTCTGCTGAGCCGTGTATCTAATCCTCTCCTGTGTGATACTGTCTGCTGAGCCGTGTATCTAATCCTATCCTGTGTGATACTGACTGCTGAGCCGTGTATCTAATCCTCTCCTGTGTGATACTGTCTGCTGAGCCGTGTATCTAATCCTATCCTGTGTGATACTGTCTGCTGAGCTGTGTATCTAATCTTCTCCTGTGTGATACCGTCTGCTGAGCCGTGTATCTAATCCTCTCCTGTGTGATACTGACTGCTGAGCCGTGTATCTAATCCTCTCCTGTGTGATACTCTCTGCTGAGCCGTGTATCTAATCCTATCCTGTGTGATACTGACTGCTGAGCCGTGTATCTAATCCTCTCCTGTGTGATACTGTCTGCTGAGCCGTGTATCTAATCCTATCCTGTGTGATACTGTCTGCTGAGCCGTGTATCTAATCCTATCCTGTGTGATACTGTCTGCTGAGCCGTGTATCTAATCCTCTCCTGTGTGATACTGTCTGCTGAGCCGTGTATCTAATACTATCCTGTGTGATACTGTCTGCTGAGCTGTGTATCTAATCCTATCCTGTGTGATACTGTCTGCTGAGCCTTGTATCTAATCCTCTCCTGTGTGATACTGTCTGCTGAGCTGTGTATCTAATCCTATCCTGTGTGATACTGTCTGCTGAGCCGTGTATCTAATCCTATCCTGTGTGATACTGTCTGCTGATCTGTGTGTCTAATCCTATCCTGTGTGATACTGTCTGCTGAGCCGTGTATCTAATCCTATCCTGTGTGATACTGTCTGCTGAGCCGTGTATCTAATCCTCTCCTGTGTGATACTGTCTGCTGAGCCGTGTATCTAATCCTATCCTGTGTGATACTGTCTGCTGATCTGTGTGTCTAATCCTATCCTGTGTGATACTGTCTGCTGAGCCGTGTATCTAATCTTCTCCTGTGTGATACCGTCTGCTGAGCCGTGTATCTAATCCTCTCCTGTGTGATACTGTCTGCTGAGCCGTGTATCTAATCCTATCCTGTGTGATACTGTCTGCTGAGCCGTGTATCTAATCCTATCCTGTGTGATACTGACTGCTGAGCCGTGTATCTAATCCTCTCCTGTGTGATACTGACTGCTGAGCCGTGTATCTAATCCTATCCTGTGTGATACTGTCTGCTGAGCCGTGTATCTAATCCTCTCCTGTGTGATACTGTCTGCTGAGCCGTGTATCTAATCCTCTCCTGTGTGATACTGACTGCTGAGCTGTGTATCTAATCCTCTCCTGTGTGATACTGTCTGCTGAGCCGTGTATCTAATCCTCTCCTGTGTGATACTGACTGCTGAGCCGTGTACCTAATCCTCTCCTGTGTGATACTATCTGCTGAGCCGTGTATCTAATCCTGTCCTGTGTGATACTGTCTGCTGAGCCGTGTATCTAATCCTCTCCTGTGTGATACTGTCTGCTGAGCCGTGTATCTAATCCTCTCCTGTGTGATACTGTCTGCTGAGCTGTGTATCTAATCTTCTCCTGTGTGATACTGTCTGCTGAGCCGTGTATCTAATCCTCTCCTGTGTGATACTGTCTGCTGAGCCGTGTATCTAATCCTATCCTGTGTGATACCGTCTGCTGAGCCGTGTATCTAATCCTCTCCTGTGTGATACTGTCTGCTGAGCCGTGTATCTAATCTTCTCCTGTGTGATACTGACTGCTGAGCCGTGTATCTAATCCTCTCCTGTGTGATATTGTCTGCTGAGCCGTGTATCTAATCCTATCCTGTGTGATACTGTCTGCTGAGCCGTGTATCTAATCCTCTCCTGTGTGATACTGTCTGCTGAGCCGTGTATCTAATCCTATCCTGTGTGATACTGTCTGCTGAGCCGTGTATCTAATCCTCTCCTGTGTGATACTGTCTGCTGAGCCGTGTATCTAATCCTCTCCTGTGTGATACTGTCTGCTGAGCCGTGTATCTAATCCTCTCCTGTGTGATACTGTCTGCTGAGCTGTGTATCTAATCTTCTCCTGTGTGATACCGTCTGCTGAGCCGTGTATCTAATCCTCTCCTGTGTGATACTGTCTGCTGAGCCGTGTATCTAATCCTCTCCTGTGTGATACTGACTGCTGAGCCGTGTATCTAATCCTCTCCTGTGTGATACTGTCTGCTGAGCCGTGTATCTAATCCTATCCTGTGTGATACTGTCTGCTGAGCTGTGTATCTAATCCTCTCCTGTGTGATAGTGACTGCTGAGCCGTGTATCTAATCCTCTCCTGTGTGATACTGTCTGCTGAGCTGTGTATCTAATCTTCTCCTGTGTGATACCGTCTGCTGAGCCGTGTATCTAATCCTCTCCTGTGTGATACTGACTGCTGAGCCGTGTATCTAATCCTCTCCTGTGTGATACTCTCTGCTGAGCCGTGTATCTAATCCTATCCTGTGTGATACTGTCTGCTGAGCCGTGTATCTAATACTCTCCTGTGTGATACTGACTGCTGAGCCGTGTATCTAATCCTCTCCTGTGTGATACTCTCTGCTGAGCCGTGTATCTAATCCTATCCTGTGTGATACTGACTGCTGAGCCGTGTATCTAATCCTCTCCTGTGTGATACTCTCTGCTGAGCCGTGTATCTAATCCTATCCTGTGTGATACTGTCTGCTGAGCTGTGTATCTAATCTTCTCCTGTGTGATACCGTCTGCTGAGCCGTGTATCTAATCCTCTCCTGTGTGATACTGTCTGCTGAGCCGTGTATCTAGTCCTATCCTGTGTGATACTGTCTGCTGAGCCGTGTATCTAATCCTCTCCTGTGTGATACTCTCTGCTGAGCCGTGTATCTAATCCTCTCCTGTGTGATACTGTCTGCTGAGCCGTGTATCTAATCCTATCCTCTGTGATACTGTCTGCTGAGCCGTGTATCTAATCCTCTCCTGTGTGATACTCTCTGCTGAGCCGTGTATCTAATCCTCTCCTGTGTGATACTCTCTGCTGAGCCGTGTATCTAATCCTCTCCTGTGTGATACTGACTGCTGAGCCGTGTATCTAATCCTCTCCTGTGTGATACTGTCTGCTGAGCCGTGTATCTAATCCTATCCTGTGTGATACTGTCTGCTGAGCCGTGTATCTAATCCTCTCCTGTGTGATACTGTCTGCTGAGCCGTGTATCTAATCCTCTCCTGTGTGATACTGTCTGCTGAGCCGTGTATCTAATCATATCCTGTGTGATACTGACTGCTGAGCCGTGTATCTAATCCTCTCCTGTGTGATACTGTCTGCTGAGCCGTGTATCTAATCCTATCCTGTGTGATCCTGTCTGCTGAGCCGTGTATCTAATCCTCTCCTGTGTGATACTGACTGCTGAGCCGTGTATCTAATCCTCTCCTGTGTGATACTGTCTGCTGAGCCGTGTATCTAATCCTCTCCTGTGTGATACTGTCTGCTGAGCTGTGTATCTAATCCTATCCTGTGTGATACTGTCTGCTGAGCCGTGTATCTAATCCTCTCCTGTGTGATACTGTCTGCTGAGCCATGTATCTAATCCTCTCCTGTGTGATACTGTCTGCTGAGCCGAGTATCTAATCCTATCCTGTGTGATACTGACTGCTGAGCCGTGTATCTAATCCTCTCCCGTGTGATACTGACTGCTGAGCCGTGTATCTAATCCTCTCCTGTGTGATACTGTCTGCTGAGCCGTGTATCTAATCCTCTCCTGTGTGATACTGTCTGCTGAGCCGTGTATCTAATCATATCCTGTGTGATACTGACTGCTGAGCCGTGTATCTAATCCTCTCTTGTGTGATACTGTCTGCTGAGCCGTGTATCTAATCCTATCCTGTGTGATACTGTCTGCTGAGCCGTGTATCTAATCCTCTCCCGTGTGATACTGTCTGCTGAGCCGTGTATCTAATCCTCTCCTGTGTAATACTGTCTGCTGAGCCGTGTATCTAATCCTATCCTGTGTGATACTGACTGCTGAGCTGTGTATCTAATCCTCTCCTGTGTGATACTGACTGCTGAGCCGTGTATCTAATCCTCTCCTGTGTGATACTCTCTGCTGAGCCGTGTATCTAATCCTCTCCTGTGTGATACTGTCTGCTGAGCTGTGTATCTAATCTTCTCCTGTGTGATACCGTCTGCTGAGCCGTGTATCTAATCCTCTCCTGTGTGATACTCTCTGCTGAGCCGTGTATCTAATCCTATCCTGTGTGATACTGTCTGCTGAGCCGTGTATCTAATCCTCTCCTGTGTGATACTGTCTGCTGAGCCGTGTATCTAATCCTATCCTGTGTGATACTGACTGCTGAGCCGTGTATCTAATCCTCTCCTGTGTGATACTGTCTGCTGAGCCGTGTATCTAATCCTATCCTGTGTGATACTGTCTGCTGAGCTGTGTATCTAATCTTCTCCTGTGTGATACCGTCTGCTGAGCCGTGTATCTAATCCTCTCCTGTGTGATACTGACTGCTGAGCCGTGTATCTAATCCTCTCCTGTGTGATACTCTCTGCTGAGCCGTGTATCTAATCCTATCCTGTGTGATACTGTCTGCTGAGCCGTGTATCTAATCCTCTCCTGTGTGATACTGACTGCTGAGCCGTGTATCTAATCCTCTCCTGTGTGATACTGACTGCTGAGCCGTGTATCTAATCCTCTCCTGTGTGATACTGACTGCTGAGCCGTGTATCTAATCCTCTCCTGTGTGATACTGTCTGCTGAGCCGTGTATCTAATACTCTCCTGTGTGATACTCTCTGCTGAGCCGTGTATCTAATCCTCTCCTGTGTGATACTGTCTGCTGAGCCGTGTATCTAATCCTCTCCTGTGTGATACTGACTGCTGAGCCGTGTATCTAATCCTCTCCTGTGTGATACTGACTGCTGAGCCGTGTATCTAATCCTCTCCTGTGTGATACTCTCTGCTGAGCCGTGTATCTAATCCTCTCCTGTGTGATACTGTCTGCTGAGCCGTGTATCTAATCCTCTCCTGTGTGATACTGTCTGCTGAGCCGTGTATCTAATCCTCTCCTGTGTGATACTCTCTGCTGAGCCGTGTATCTAATCCCATCCTGTGTGATACTGTCTGCTGAGCTGTGTATCTAATCTTCTCCTGTGTGATACCGTCTGCTGAGCCGTGTATCTAATCCTCTCCTGTGTGATACTGACTGCTGAGCCGTGTATCTAATCCTCTCCTGTGTGATACTGTCTGCTGAGCCGTGTATCTAATCCTCTCCTGTGTGATACTGACTGCTGAGCCGTGTATCTAATCCTCTCCTGTGTGATACTGTCTGCTGAGCCGTGTATCTAATCCTCTCCTGTGTGATACTGTCTGCTGAGCCGTGTATCTAATCCTCTCCTGTGTGATACTGTCTGCTGAGCCGTGTATCTAATCCTCTCCTGTGTGATACTGTCTGCTGAGCCGTGTATCTAATCCTCTCCTGTGTGATACTGACTGCTGAGCCGTGTATCTAATCCTATCCTGTGGGATACTGTCTGCTGAGCCGTGTATCTAATCCTCTCCTGTGTGATACTGTCTGCTGAGCCGTGTATCTAATCCTCTCCTGTGTGATACTGTCTGCTGAGCCGTGTATCTAATCCTCTCCTGTGTGATACTGTCTGCTGAGCCGTGTATCTAATCCTATCCTGTGTGATACTGACTGCTGAGCCGTGTATCTAATCCTCTCCTGTGTGATACTGTCTGCTGAGCCGTGTATCTAATCCTCTCCTGTGTGATACTGACTGCTGAGCCGTGTATCTAATCCTATCCTGTGTGATACTGACTGCTGAGCCGTGTATCTAATCCTCTCCTGTGTGATACTGACTGCTGAGCCGTGTATCTAATCCTATCATGTGTGATACTGACTGCTGAGCCGTGTATCTAATCCTCTCCTGTGTGATACTGTCTGCTGAGCCGTGTATCTAATCCTATCCTGTGTGATACTCTCTGCTGAGCCGTGTATCTAATCCTCTCCTGTGTGATACTGACTGCTGAGCCGTGTATCTAATCCTCTCCTGTGTGATACTGTCTGCTGAGCCGTGTATCTAATCCTCTCCTGTGTGATACTGTCTGCTGAGCCGTGTATCTAATCCTCTCCTGTGTGATACTGTCTGCTGAGCCGTGTATCTAATCCTCTCCTGTGTGATACTGTCTGCTGAGCCGTGTATCTAATCCTATCCTCTGTGATACTGTCTGCTGAGCCGTGTATCTAATCCTCTCCTGTGTGATACTGTCTGCTGAGCCGTGTATCTAATCCTCTCCTGTGTGATACTGTCTGCTGAGCCGTGTATCTAATCCTCTCCTGTGTGATACTGTCTGCTGAGCCGTGTATCTAATCCTCTCCTGTGTGATACTGTCTGCTGAGCCGTGTATCTAATCCTCTCCTGTGTGATACTGACTGCTGAGCCGTGTATCTAATCCTATCCTGTGTGATACTGTCTGCTGAGCCGTGTATCTAATCCTATCCTGTGTGATAATGTCTGCTGAGCCGTGTATCTAATCCTATCCTGTGTGATACTGACTGATGAGCCGTGTATCTAATCCTCTCCTGTGTGATACTGACTGATGAGCCGTGTATCTAATCCTCTCCTGTGTGATACTGTCTGCTGAGCCGTGTATCTAATCCTATCCTGTGTGATACTGTCTGCTGAGCCGTGTATCTAATCCTCTCCTGTGTGATACTGTCTGCTGAGCCGTGTATCTAATCCTCTCCTGTGTGATACTGTCTGCTGAGCCGTGTATCTAATCCTCTCCTGTGTGATACTGTCTGCTGAGCCGTGTATCTAATCCTATCCTCTGTGATACTGTCTGCTGAGCCGTGTATCTAATCCTCTCCTGTGTGATACTGTCTGCTGAGCCGTGTATCTAATCCTATCATGTGTGATACTGACTGCTGAGCCGTGTATCTAATCCTCTCCTGTGTGATACTGACTGCTGAGCCGTGTATCTAATCCTATCATGTGTGATACTGACTGCTGAGCCGTGTATCTAATCCTCTCCTGTGTGATACTGTCTGCTGAGCCGTGTATCTAATCCTCTCCTGTGTGATACTGTCTGCTGAGCCGTGTATCTAATCCTCTCCTGTGTGATACTGTCTGCTGAGCCGTGTATCTAATCCTATCCTCTGTGATACTGTCTGCTGAGCCGTGTATCTAATCCTCTCCTGTGTGATACTGTCTGCTGAGCCGTGTATCTAATCCTCTCCTGTGTGATACTGTCTGCTGAGCCGTGTATCTAATCCTCTCCTGTGTGATACTGTCTGCTGAGCCGTGTATCTAATCCTCTCCTGTGTGATACTGTCTGCTGAGCCGTGTATCTAATCCTCTCCTGTGTGATACTGACTGCTGAGCCGTGTATCTAATCCTATCATGTGTGATACTGACTGCTGAGCCGTGTATCTAATCCTCTCCTGTGTGATACTGTCTGCTGAGCCGTGTATCTAATCCTATCCTCTGTGATACTGTCTGCTGAGCCGTGTATCTAATCCTATCCTGTGTGATACTGTCTGCTGAGCCGTGTATCTAATCCTATCCTGTGTGATACTGTCTGCTGAGCCGTGTATCTAATCCTCTCCTGTGTGATACTGTCTGCTGAGCCGTGTATCTAATCCTCTCCTGTGTGATACTGACTGCTGAGCCGTGTATCTAATCCTCTCCTGTGTGATACTCTCTGCTGAGCCGTGTATCTAATCCTCTCCTGTGTGATACTGTCTGCTGAGCCGTGTATCTAATCCTCTCCTGTGTGATACTGTCTGCTGAGCCGTGTATCTAATCCTATCCTGTGTGATACTGTCTGCTGAGCCGTGTATCTAATCCTCTCCTGTGTGATACTCTCTGCTGAGCCGTGTATCTAATCCTCTCCTGTGTGATACTCTCTGCTGAGCTGTGTATCTAATCCTCTCCTGTGTGATACTGACTGCTGAGCCGTGTATCTAATCCTCTCCTGTGTGATACTGCCTGCTGAGCCGTGTATCTAATCCTCTCCTGTGTGATACTGTCTGCTGAGCCGTGTATCTAATCCTCTCCTGTGTGATACTGTCTGCTGAGCCGTGTATCTAATCCTCTCCTGTGTGATACTGTCTGCTGAGCCGTGTATCTAATCCTATCCTGTGTGATACTGACTGCTGAGCCGTGTATCTAATCCTCTCCTGTGTGATACTGCCTGCTGAGCCGTGTATCTAATCCTCTCCTGTGTGATACTGTCTGCTGAGCCGTGTATCTAATCCTCTCCTGTGTGATACTGACTGCTGAGCCGTGTATCTAATCCTCTCCTGTGTGATACTGACTGCTGAGCCGTGTATCTAATCCTATCCTGTGTGATACTGTCTGCTGAGCCGTGTATCTAATCCTCTCCTGTGTGATACTGTCTGCTGAGCCGTGTATCTAATCCTCTCCTGTGTGATACTGACTGATGAGCCGTGTATCTAATCCTATCCTGTGTGATACTGACTGATGAGCCGTGTATCTAATCCTCTCCTGTGTGATACTGTCTGCTGAGCCGTGTATCTAATGCTCTCCTGTGTGATACTGTCTGCTGAGCCGTGTATCTAATCCTCTCCTGTGTGATACTGACTGATGAGCCGTGTATCTAATCCTATCCTGTGTGATACTGACTGATGAGCCGTGTATCTAATCCTCTCCTGTGTGATACTGTCTGCTGAGCCGTGTATCTAATCCTCTCCTGTGTGATACTGTCTGCTGAGCCGTGTATCTAATCCTCTCCTGTGTGATACTCTCTGCTGAGCCGTGTATCTAATACTCTCCTGTGTGATACTGACTGCTGAGCCGTGTATCTAATCCTCTCCTGTGTGATACTGCCTGCTGAGCCGTGTATCTAATCCTCTCCTGTGTGATACTGTCTGCTGAGCCGTGTATCTAATACTCTCCTGTGTGATACTGACTGCTGAGCCGTGTATCTAATCCTCTCCTGTGTGATACTGCCTGCTGAGCCGTGTATCTAATCCTCTCCTGTGTGATACTGTCTGCTGAGCCGTGTATCTAATCCTCTCCTGTGTGATACTGTCTGCTGAGCCGTGTATCTAATCCTCTCCTGTGTGATACTGCCTGCTGAGCCGTGTATCTAATCCTATCCTGTGTGATACTGTCTGCTGAGCCGTGTATCTAATCCTCTCCTGTGTGATACTGTCTGCTGAGCCGTGTATCTAATCCTCTCCTGTGTGATACTGTCTGCTGAGCCGTGTATCTAATCTTCTCCTGTGTGATACCGTCTGCTGAGCCGTGTATCTAATCCTCTCCTGTGTGATACTGTCTGCTGAGCCGTGTATCTAATCTTCTCCTGTGTGATACTGACTGCTGAGCCGTGTATCTAATCCTCTCCTGTGTGATACTGTCTGCTGAGCTGTGTATCTAATCTTCTCCTGTGTGATACTGACTGCTGAGCCGTGTATCTAATCCTCTCCTGTGTGATACTGTCTGCTGAGCCGTGTATCTAATCCTATCCTGTGTGATACTGTCTGCTGAGCCGTGTATCTAATCCTCTCCTGTGTGATACTGTCTGCTGAGCCGTGTATCTAATCCTCTCCTGTGTGATACTGTCTGCTGAGCCATGTATCTAATCCTCTCCTGTGTGATACTGTCTGCTGAGCCGTGTATCTAATCCTATCCTGTGTGATACTGTCTGCTGAGCCGTGTATCTAATCCTCTCCTGTGTGATACTGTCTGCTGAGCCGTGTATCTAATCCTCTCCTGTGTGATACTGTCTGATGAGCTGTGTATCTAATCCTATCCTGTGTGATACTGTCTGCTGAGCCGTGTATCTAATCCCCTACTGTGCGATACTGTCTGCTGAGCCGTGTATCTAATCCTCTCCTGTGTGATACTGTCTGCTGAGCTGTGTATCTAATCCTCTCCTGTGTGATACTGTCTGCTGAGCTGTGTATCTAATCCTCTCCTGTGTGATACAGTCTGCTGAGCCGTGTATCTAATCCTATCCTGTGTGATACTGTCTGCTGATCTGTGTGTCTAATCCTATCCTGTGTGATACTGACTGCTGAGCCATGTATCTAATCCTATCCTGTGTGATACTGTCTGCTGAGCCGTGTATCTAATCCTATCCTGTGTGATACTGACTGCTGAGCTGTGTATCTAATCCTATCCTGTGTGATTCTGATTGCTGAGCCGTGTATCTAATCCTCTCCTGTGTGATACTGTCTGCTGAGCCGTGTATCTAATCTTCTCCTGTGTGATACCGTCTGCTGAGCCGTGTATCTAATCCTCTCCTGTGTGATACTGTCTGCTGAGCCGTGTATCTAATCCTCTCCTGTGTGATACTGACTGCTGAGCTGTGTATCTAATCCTCTCCTGTGTGATACTGTCTGCTGAGCCGTGTATCTAATCCTCTCCTGTGTGATACTATCTGCTGAGCCGTGTATCTAATCCTCTCCTGTGTGATACTGTCTGCTGAGCCGTGTATCTAATCCTCTCCTGTGTGATACTGTCTGCTGAGCCGTGTATCTAATCCTCTCCTGTGTGATACTGTCTGCTGAGCTGTGTATCTAATCTTCTCCTGTGTGATACCGTCTGCTGAGCCGTGTATCTAATCCTCTCCTGTGTGATACTGTCTGCTGAGCCGTGTATCTAATCCTCTCCTGTGTGATACTGTCTGCTGAGCCGTGTATCTAATCCTCTCCTGTGTGATACTGTCTGCTGAGCCGTGTATCTAATCCTCTCCTGTGTGATACTGTCTGCTGAGCTGTGTATCTAATCCTATCCTGTGTGATACTGACTGCTGAGCCGTGTATCTAATCCTATCCTGTGTGATACTGTCTGCTGAGCCGTGTATCTAATCCTCTCCTGTGTGATACTGTCTGCTGAGCCGTGTATCTAATCCTCTCCTGTGTGATACTGTCTGCTGAGCTGTGTATCTAATCCTCTCCTGTGTGATACCGTCTGCTGAGCCGTGTATCTAATCCTATCCTGTGTGATACTGTCTGCTGAGCCGTGTATCTAATCCTCTCCTGTGTGATACTGTCTGCTGAGCTGTGTATCTAATCCTCTCCTGTGTGATACTGTCTGCTGAGCTGTGTATCTAATCCTATCCTGTGTGATACTGTCTGCTGAGCCGTGTATCTAATCCTATCCTGTGTGATACTGTCTGCTGATCTGTGTGTCTAATCCTATCCTGTGTGATACTGTCTGCTGAGCCGTGTATCTAATCCTATCCTGTGTGATACTGTCTGCTGAGCCGTGTATCTAATCCTCTCCTGTGTGATACTGTCTGCTGAGCCGTGTATCTAATCCTATCCTGTGTGATACTGTCTGCTGAGCCGTGTATCTAATCCTCTCCTGTGTGATACTGTCTGCTGAGCCGTGTATCTAATCCTCTCCTGTGTGATACTGTCTGCTGAGCTGTGTATCTAATCCTCTCCTGTGTGATACTGTCTGCTGAGCTGTGTATCTAATCCTATCCTGTGTGATACTGTCTGCTGAGCCGTGTATCTAATCCTATCCTGTGTGATACTGTCTGCTGAGCCGTGTATCTAATCCTCTCCTGTGTGATACTGTCTGCTGAGCCGTGTATCTAATACTATCCTGTGTGATACTGTCTGCTGAGCTGTGTATCTAATCCTCTCCTGTGTGATACTGTCTGCTGAGCTGTGTATCTAATCCTATCCTGTGTGATACTGTCTGCTGAGCCGTGTATCTAATCCTATCCTGTGTGATACTGTCTGCTGAGCCGTGTATCTAATCCTCTCCTGTGTGATACTGTCTGCTGAGCCGTGTATCTAATACTATCCTGTGTGATACTGTCTGCTGAGCTGTGTATCTAATCCTCTCCTGTGTGATACTGTCTGCTGAGCCGTGTATCTAATCTTCTCCTGTGTGATACCGTCTGCTGAGCCGTGTATCTAATCCTCTCCTGTGTGATACTGTCTGCTGAGCCGTGTATCTAATCCTATCCTGTGTGATACTGTCTGCTGAGCCGTGTATCTAATCCTATCCTGTGTGATACTGACTGCTGAGCCGTGTATCTAATCCTCTCCTGTGTGATACTGACTGCTGAGCCGTGTATCTAATCCTATCCTGTGTGATACTGTCTGCTGAGCCGTGTATCTAATCCTCTCCTGTGTGATACTGTCTGCTGAGCCGTGTATCTAATCCTCTCCTGTGTGATACTGACTGCTGAGCTGTGTATCTAATCCTCTCCTGTGTGATACTGTCTGCTGAGCCGTGTATCTAATCCTCTCCTGTGTGATACTGACTGCTGAGCCGTGTATCTAATCCTCTCCTGTGTGATACTATCTGCTGAGCCGTGTATCTAATCCTCTCCTGTGTGATACTGTCTGCTGAGCCGTGTATCTAATCCTCTCCTGTGTGATACTGTCTGCTGAGCCGTGTATCTAATCCTCTCCTGTGTGATACTGTCTGCTGAGCTGTGTATCTAATCTTCTCCTGTGTGATACTGTCTGCTGAGCCGTGTATCTAATCCTCTCCTGTGTGATACTGTCTGCTGAGCCGTGTATCTAATCCTATCCTGTGTGATACCGTCTGCTGAGCCGTGTATCTAATCCTCTCCTGTGTGATACTGTCTGCTGAGCCGTGTATCTAATCCTCTCCTGTGTGATACTGTCTGCTGAGCCGTGTATCTAGTCCTATCCTGTGTGATACTGTCTGCTGAGCCGTGTATCTAATCCTCTCCTGTGTGATACTGTCTGCTGAGCCGTGTATCTAATCCTATCCTCTGTGATACTGTCTGCTGAGCCGTGTATCTAATCCTCTCCTGTGTGATACTCTCTGCTGAGCCGTGTATCTAATCCTCTCCTGTGTGATACTGTCTGCTGAGCCGTGTATCTAATCCTATCCTGTGTGATACTGTCTGCTGAGCCGTGTATCTAATCCTATCCTGTGTGATACTGTCTGCTGAGCCGTGTATCTAATCCTCTCCTGTGTGATACTCTCTGCTGAGCCGTGTATCTAATCCTATCCTGTGTGATACTGTCTGCTGAGCCGTGTATCTAATCCTCTCCTGTGTGATACTCTCTGCTGAGCCGTGTATCTAATCCTCTCCTGTGTGATACTCTCTGCTGAGCCGTGTATCTAATCCTCTCCTGTGTGATACTGACTGCTGAGCCGTGTATCTAATCCTCTCCTGTGTGATACTGTCTGCTGAGCCGTGTATCTAATCCTATCCTGTGTGATACTGTCTGCTGAGCCGTGTATCTAATCCTCTCCTGTGTGATACTGTCTGCTGAGCCGTGTATCTAATCCTCTCCTGTGTGATACTGTCTGCTGAGCCGTGTATCTAATCATATCCTGTGTGATACTGACTGCTGAGCCGTGTATCTAATCCTCTCCTGTGTGATACTGTCTGCTGAGCCGTGTATCTAATCCTATCCTGTGTGATCCTGTCTGCTGAGCCGTGTATCTAATCCTCTCCTGTGTGATACTGACTGCTGAGCCGTGTATCTAATCCTCTCCTGTGTGATACTGTCTGCTGAGCCGTGTATCTAATCCTCTCCTGTGTGATACTGTCTGCTGAGCTGTGTATCTAATCCTATCCTGTGTGATACTGTCTGCTGAGCCGTGTATCTAATCCTCTCCTGTGTGATACTGTCTGCTGAGCCATGTATCTAATCCTCTCCTGTGTGATACTGTCTGCTGAGCCGAGTATCTAATCCTATCCTGTGTGATACTGACTGCTGAGCCATGTATCTAATCCTCTCCCGTGTGATACTGACTGCTGAGCCGTGTATCTAATCCTCTCCTGTGTGATACTGTCTGCTGAGCCGTGTATCTAATCCTCTCCTGTGTGATACTGTCTGCTGAGCCGTGTATCTAATCATATCCTGTGTGATACTGACTGCTGAGCCGTGTATCTAATCCTCTCTTGTGTGATACTGTCTGCTGAGCCGTGTATCTAATCCTATCCTGTGTGATACTGTCTGCTGAGCCGTGTATCTAATCCTCTCCCGTGTGATACTGTCTGCTGAGCCGTGTATCTAATCCTCTCCTGTGTAATACTGTCTGCTGAGCCGTGTATCTAATCCTATCCTGTGTGATACTGACTGCTGAGCTGTGTATCTAATCCTCTCCTGTGTGATACTGACTGCTGAGCCGTGTATCTAATCCTCTCCTGTGTGATACTCTCTGCTGAGCCGTGTATCTAATCCTCTCCTGTGTGATACTGTCTGCTGAGCTGTGTATCTAATCTTCTCCTGTGTGATACCGTCTGCTGAGCCGTGTATCTAATCCTCTCCTGTGTGATACTCTCTGCTGAGCCGTGTATCTAATCCTATCCTGTGTGATACTGTCTGCTGAGCCGTGTATCTAATCCTCTCCTGTGTGATACTGTCTGCTGAGCCGTGTATCTAATCCTATCCTGTGTGATACTGACTGCTGAGCCGTGTATCTAATCCTCTCCTGTGTGATACTGTCTGCTGAGCCGTGTATCTAATCCTATCCTGTGTGATACTGTCTGCTGAGCTGTGTATCTAATCTTCTCCTGTGTGATACCGTCTGCTGAGCCGTGTATCTAATCCTCTCCTGTGTGATACTGACTGCTGAGCCGTGTATCTAATCCTCTCCTGTGTGATACTCTCTGCTGAGCCGTGTATCTAATCCTATCCTGTGTGATACTGTCTGCTGAGCCGTGTATCTAATCCTCTCCTGTGTGATACTGACTGCTGAGCCGTGTATCTAATCCTCTCCTGTGTGATACTGACTGCTGAGCCGTGTATCTAATCCTCTCCTGTGTGATACTGACTGCTGAGCCGTGTATCTAATCCTCTCCTGTGTGATACTGTCTGCTGAGCCGTGTATCTAATACTCTCCTGTGTGATACTCTCTGCTGAGCCGTGTATCTAATCCTCTCCTGTGTGATACTGTCTGCTGAGCCGTGTATCTAATCCTCTCCTGTGTGATACTGACTGCTGAGCCGTGTATCTAATCCTCTCCTGTGTGATACTGACTGCTGAGCCGTGTATCTAATCCTCTCCTGTGTGATACTGTCTGCTGAGCCGTGTATCTAATCCTCTCCTGTGTGATACTGTCTGCTGAGCCGTGTATCTAATCCTCTCCTGTGTGATACTGTCTGCTGAGCCGTGTATCTAATCCTCTCCTGTGTGATACTCTCTGCTGAGCCGTGTATCTAATCCCATCCTGTGTGATACTGTCTGCTGAGCTGTGTATCTAATCTTCTCCTGTGTGATACCGTCTGCTGAGCC
This sequence comes from Phyllobates terribilis, assembly GCF_046119375.1. Taxonomy (NCBI): domain Eukaryota; kingdom Metazoa; phylum Chordata; class Amphibia; order Anura; family Dendrobatidae; genus Phyllobates; species Phyllobates terribilis. Next base: position 154,717 of record NW_027364792.1, read on the forward strand.
GTGTATCTAATCCTCTCCTGTGTGATACTGACTGCTGAGCCGTGTATCTAATCCTCTCCTGTGTGATACTGTCTGCTGAGCCGTGTATCTAATCCTCTCCTGTGTGATACTGACTGCTGAGCCGTGTATCTAATCCTCTCCTGTGTGATACTGTCTGCTGAGCCGTGTATCTAATCCTCTCCTGTGTGATACTGTCTGCTGAGCCGTGTATCTAATCCTCTCCTGTGTGATACTGTCTGCTGAGCCGTGTATCTAATCCTCTCCTGTGTGATACTGTCTGCTGAGCCGTGTATCTAATCCTCTCCTGTGTGATACTGTCTGCTGAGCCGTGTATCTAATCCTCTCCTGTGTGATACTGACTGCTGAGCCGTGTATCTAATCCTCTCCTGTGGGATACTGTCTGCTGAGCCGTGTATCTAATCCTCTCCTGTGTGATACTGACTGCTGAGCCGTGTATCTAATCCTCTCCTGTGTGATACTGTCTGCTGAGCCGTGTATCTAATCCTATCCTGTGTGATACGGTCTGCTGAGCCGTGTATCTAATCCTCTCCTGTGTGATACTGACTGCTGAGCCGTGTATCTAATCCTCTCCTGTGTGATATTGTCTGCTGACCCGTGTATCTAATCCTATCCTGTGTATCTAATCCTCTCCTGTGTGATACTGACTGCTGAGCCGTGTATCTAATCCTCTCCTGTGTGATACTGTCTGCTGAGCCGTGTATCTAATCCTATCCTGTGTGATACTGTCTGCTGAGCCGTGTATCTAATACTGTGTGAGTACTGCCCATGGTGTCTGGATTCTGGGTGGTAGTTGGTGGTACGGCGCTCCCTGGTGCTCTTTTCTCAGTCCTGCTGGCAGGATGTAGGTGACAAACGCAGCAGGCGAGGACAGCGCCAAATGCATCATCTGCTGCGTGCAGCCGGCACCAGACCTCTGCGTTACCATCCACTGTGGCCTCTCACCCCCCACAGTCCCCAGAAACCCCGCAGCACTCCTCTGTCCTGTGCACAGTCCCGGGGGTCCCAGACCCCTCTGTCCTCATACATCCTCCTCAGGACTCTTCCAGACCTCTCTGTCCTTATCCAGACTCCGCTGTCCTCCTCCAGACTTCTCTATTCTTTATAGATCCCTCTGTTCCTTTTAGTCTCCTCTGTCCTTTCCGAGACTCTTCTGTCCTTTTTAGACTCCTGTGCACTTATCCATACTCCTCTATCTCCTTCCCAAGACTCATTCAGACCCCTCTGTCCTGTTCCAGACTCCTCTGTCCTCATCCAGACTCCCCTGTCCTTCTCCAGAATCCTCTGTGCTTTCTAGACTTCTCTGTCCTCCTTCTCCAGACTGCTGTCCTCCTTCTCCAGACTCCATTGTCCCCCTCCAGACTCCTCTGTCGTCCTCCTCCTCCAAATCTCTCTGTCGTTCTTATCTGTCCTCCTCATAGAATCATAGAATCATAGAATGGTAGAGTTGGAGGGGACCTCCTGGGTCATCTGGTCCAACCCCCTGCTCAAAGCAGGATTCACTAGATCATCTCAGACAGATGTCTGTCCAGCCTCTGTTTGAAGATGTCCATTGAAGGGGAACTCACCACCTCTCGTGGCAGCCTGTTCCACTCATTAATCACCCTAACTGTCAAAAAGTTTTTTCCAATATCTAATCTGTGTCTCCTCCCATTTAGTTTCATCCCATTGCTTCTAGTCTTTCCTTGTGCAAATGAGAATAAAGATGATCCTTCTACAATGTGACAGCCCTTGACATATTTGTAGACAGCTATTAAGTCTCCTCTCAGTCTTCTTTTTTGCAAGCTAAACATTCCCAAATCCTGCAACCGTTCCTCATAGGACATGGTTTGCAGACAAGTCACCATTCTGGTCGCTCTTCTCTGAACTTGCTCCAGTTTGTCTATGTCTTTTTTAAAATGTGCCCAAAACTGTACACAGTATTCCAGATGAGGTCTGACCAAAGAGGAGTAAAGACCGATAATGACTTCACGTGATCTAGACTGTATGCTTCTGTTAATACATCCCAGAATTGTATTTGCCTTTTTTGCTGCTGCATCACACTGTTGACTCATGTTCAGTCTATGATCTATTAGTATACCTAAGTCTTTTTCACATGTACTGTTGCTTAGCTCTATTCCTCCCATTCTGTATATGCTTTTTTCATTTTTATTGCCCAGATGTAGGACTTTGCATTTTTCCCTGTTATAAACCATTCTGTTGGTTGCTGCCCACTGCTCCAGTTTATTTAGGTCTTTTTGAATCCTCTCTCTCTCTTCTCTAGTATTAGCTATCCCTCCTAGCTTTGTGTCATCAGCAAATTTAATCAGTTTACCCTCAATTCCTTCATCTAAATCATTGATAAAGATGTTGAACAATACAGGTCCCAGGACGGAGCCCTGTGGTACCCCACTTGAGACATTCATCCAGCTGGATGTGAAGCCATTTACAACCACCCTTTGAGTCCGATCACTAAGCCAGTTATGAATCCACCTAACAGTTGCCTGGTCCATTGCATACTTGGTCATTTTTTCAATAAGGATGGTGTGAGATACTTTGTCAAATGCTTTGCTGAAGTCAAGATATACTATATCTACAGCATTTCCCTGATCCACCCAGTCAGTGATTCTGTCATAGAAGGAAATTAAGTTAGTCTGACATGACTTGTTAGTTACAAACCCATGCTGACTCTGGTTAATCACTTCATTCTTATCCATGTACTTACATACATGTTGTTTAATAATTTGTTCAAAGATCTTTCCTGGTATAGAAGTCAGACTCACCGGCCTATAGTTCCCTGGGTCCACCTTCTTCCCCTTTTTGAAGATAGGAACAACATTTGCTCTTCTCCAGTCTTCTGGGACTTCTCCTGTTCTCCAAGAATTTTCAAAGATTATGGAGAGTGGTTCTAAAATTTCTTCTACGATCTCCTTCAGTACTCTGGGGTGTAATTCATCTGGACCTGGAGACTTGAACTCATTTATGTTAGCTAAATATTCCCTCACAATCTTTCTGTTTACAGATAACTTGGATTCTTCTATTCCTTTAAAAGGACAGTGAAGATCAGTTGATGTTACATTTTCTTTCTGAGAGAAAACAGATGCAAAATAGGAATTAAAAAGTTCGGCCTTCTCAACATCCTCTCTTACCATTTCTCCATTTTCATCCTGTAAAAATCCTATAGCATCTTTGACTTTTCTTTTACTTTTGACATACCCCCAAAATCCTTTTTTATTGCTTTTGACATCTCTTGCAAGCCTTAATTCATTGTCAGCTTTAGCTAACCTGATACGTGCCCTACAGGATCTGCAGACTGCATTATAATCTTCTTTAGATATGCCTCCCTCTTTCCATTTAATAAACATTTCTTTCTTTCTTTTTAGCATGTGTTTAAGTTCTGTGTTCATCCATCCTGGTTTCCTTAAATGCTTCCCATTCTTCCTACTTTTCGGGATTGTTAACGATTGTGCTTTGAGAATCTCATTTTTAAAAATTTCCCATCCTTCCTGGACATTTCTGTCCTTAAGGACATCCAGCCATTGGATCCCTCCTATTCTCTTTCTGAGTCTCTTAAAATCTGCCTTTCTAAAATCTAACCTTGAAGTTTGAGTCTTCACATGTCTTCCTCCTCTAGTTATCCAAAATTCTATAATAGCATGATCGCTGCCTCCTAGGGTCCCAGCCACCTTTACCTCCTCAACCATTTCCTCCCTGTTTATAAGAATTAGATCCAAAGTAGCAGATCCCCTTGTTTTCTCCCCTACCTTTTGGAAGATAAAGTTGTTAGTAAGAGAGGATAAGAATTTGCTTGACCTGTTAGTTTTACTTGAGAGAGATTCCCAACAAATGTCTGGATAGTTGAAATCTCCCATGACCACTACGTCATATTTTTTGGAGAACTTGGTCATTTGATACATAAAGAGTTCATCCATATCTTCAGCTTGCCCAGGTGGCCTGTAGTAAATGCCTACAATGGTGTCCTTTCCGTTGTTCTCTCCTTGTATTCTTACCCAAACAGTTTCCACAGAACTCCCAGTCTCTGAAGCTTCAATCTCTGTGCAGATATACGCTTTTCTAACATACAATGCAACACCTCCTCCTCGTTTATCAAGTCTGTTTCTTGCAAATAAGTTATATCCTTTTAGCCTTTTATTCCAATCATGTGTATCGTCCCACCAAGTTTCAGTGATTCCAATGACATCATATTCCTTTTCCTGCATTAGTAGTTCCAATTCTCCTTGTTTGTTGCCCATGCTTTGTGCATTTGTATAAAAACATTTTAGTTTGTGATTGGTTTCTCTTCCTCCCATATTTTTATTATTTAAATTGTTTTGTCTTTGTTCTTCCTTTCCACTTCCAGTAGCAGAGATCTCAATAGTATTTGTCAGCTGTATGGCTTTTTCTGGCCTTTTGCTTCCCTTCCCACATTGTTCTGGTATAAAGCTCTTCTGATGAGTGTAGCAAGGCGACTTCCAAATACATGTTTTCCAGTCTTCGTAAGGTGCACCTGTAGCACCCTGAGGATTCGGCTGCTACAGGGGTATTGCACCTCAACCCAGAGGTGTGATATTCCACTCCCGGGTAAGGAAGGAGTGTGGAACTGAGCTCAGATAGACTGCATGCACTACATACATCCCATTCCAGAGGAGCAGGCCGACGGCACTCCCACTTAGAAATGTGCAGGTGCGACCGAGCCTGTTCCTGGCTGGAGTGGGAGGGGGGTGGTACATCCCATGTAGTGTAGGGGCAGATAGGGGGAGCAGTCTGGGTAGTGATAGGAGCTCATTGGGTGCTGGTCACCTGAGCTCACACATAGAGGGTGTATATAAGGTGGGCACCATCAAAGATCAGGGTCAGTGAGTTGCAGAAGACAAGTCTGTCAGGTGGAGGAAGGCAAAGGACATCCTGTCAGTAACAGAGAGGAAGAGCAGCCCTGAGGAGAAAGAGAGAGAGGAGCAGTGAGAAAGACCCAGAGGGGGACAAAGAAGGGACCCAAGAACCCAAATCAGATCACCGGGTGAGGAGTCAGCACAAGGGTACCGGAACCCAAACTGGTGGGGGCAGAAAACACATCCCTAGCCAGAGACCGGAGGCTGTGGGCAGCATCTGCCACGGCCACCCACTACATCCACCCTGAAGGCTTACCACATGAAGGGTCAGGGAACCTGAGGCCAAAGGTTGCCCCACAGAAGGCCCGAGGGAGCTGGACCTAGGCGGATCACTGGTGGGGAAGGCAGAAGAAAGGACAGAGGGAGAGCTCAGGGCCACGCTCCGGACTTGTTTGGGGGTTGGCCGGATCCCGGACCTGGTGGATGCAGCACGGCTCGGGAGGTCACTTGGAGCTAGAGTGACCAGGAACATCTGCAGTAAGTAAAGACCCTTAACTGCACAACCCGAGTCTGTCATCATTACCGGCTGCACCGCACCACCACAACCCCCATCCTCTGCGCCTGTCCCCTCTGAGGCTATACCCCACCCGTTGGGGGTTATCCCACCAAGCTGCGCACCCACCATCAGCCTCAGCGGACCCTGCAGCAGCGGCGGCCACAGTGACCGCATCACAACGGGTGGCGTAGTCGACACAACGAACTTTAATAACATCAGTAAGGACTGCCACATAACACTGAGCTTGACGCCCTGGGCACGGGACCGGGTCACAGCCGCTCGGAGACTACAACCCCCCATCTGATCCGGTGCCGGGTATTCCCCTCAAAAAGGAATATGTCCCAGGGGGCGCGTCAACTTTGGCGTAGTCGGCAGGATTACGTGCCCGCAACACCCGGGTACTGCGTGCCTGAAGAAAAGTGCAAGTATACCTCAGAAAGAAGTCTCCCGCCGGTTCCGGAGGGTCCACGCCATCGGACTCCATCACCAGTCGTTTCCCGCCGATTGTCCGCCATTTCCAGCTTGTTCCCGCCATCTGCAGAGTTTCCCGCCACTGGGAAGCGATTCCCGCCAAAACCGCAGATTTCCCGCCTTGGAAGAGCAGCGGACGCCATTATGGGCGTGCCAAAGGAGAGCAAGAGGCAACCTCCCATCGTGGGCCGGGACAGAAAATGGCGCCAAAAGTGGAAACCGCCCCCACCAACAGAGACTGTGATGCTGGAGGTGTCTGTCAGCGTGAAAGAACTCCCCCTGGAGCTGACAGTCACCGAGTTGCCCCGGGACCGCCCTCGAAGTGGGAGGAGACGAAAGAAAGGAGAGAAGATGGGTGTCGCCTGGAGCAGGGTAGAACGAGCGCACCCGGAGGCAAGAGGTCTAATGAGGAGTAGCGGAGAAGCTCACCCGGAGTCGAGGAGAGAAAGAGTAGACCCGGGAATGGAGCGGCAGCAGAGCAGCACCGGCCCGCTGGCCAGGAGCCTGCTGGAGGAAGAAGGAGGAGAGCAGAGCAGCACCGGCCCGATGGCCAGGAGCCTGCCGGAAACAGAGCAGAGCAGCACCGATCCGATGGTCAGGAGCCTGCTGGAGTCAACAACCCCGCTAGGCTTAGCGGAGATCCTGGCGCAGCTTCCCCGAGATCGGGAGTGCGCGCGGAGTGCCCTGGAGGGCCTCGCGGGAAGGATGGCCCGAGTGCAGAGGGAGATCCTGGCGGAGTGGGGCCGGGAGATGGCCCAGCAAGCTGGAACCCGTCCACTTAACCCGCTCCCTTGGAAGAAGACATCGACTGCCTCTGCGGATGACGCGGGAGGACCCAAGGCCGGAGACGGCGTAGAAGAGGGAGCGAGACGCATGGCAGCAGGTAAGGGGGACGCCTATACCCCATACCGGAAGACCGCTTACCTGCCCCAGCTCCCCGTCGCAGAGCCCGAAGGTCCCCCGGCCGTACCCGAGACCGCCATGACACCGCCACCGACTAGGCCCCGACCGGAAGCCGCCGTCGCGACCCCGATGACGTCACGCATCGTGACCCGGAGCGTGGCGCCGGAAGAGGAGCCTCCGGCCTGGTCACAGGGCCTAGCATTTCCGGGCGCCGCATCCAAAGCAGAGCCATCTACCTCCGCGGAGCCTCCGGCCTGGTCGCAAGGCCAGGTAACCCAGGGCGCCGCCGTCCTAACGGTGCCCTTCACCTTCCAGGTGCCCCAGGCCTGGCCGCAAGGCCTGGGCAACCCGGGCGCCACCACCACCGCGCCCACGCCCGTAATACCTAGGGTGCCACACCTGGGGGAGGACCTCTTCGGCCAGCTCACATGGCCGGACGGGCGGCCCTTCATCTGGCCCGAAGGGTACCCTGAGCTGGAGCGGCCGCAAAGACTAGGGCCCTTGTGTGAGCCCCTAATCCCGGCTCCGAAGCCCGTGACTCGGGTCTCGCCTCCACTCGAGGAAGCCCAGTTCGTGTGGGACCCCACGGGAGAAGATTTGATGGGGTTCACCGGAGAGACTCGGGCAGCTGCAGCAGAGCGTACCGAGTGTTGCCGTCAACAGCTGGCAGAGTTCAAGAGAGAGCGGGAGGAGAGGCGGGCCAAAGAGCAATGGGCCCAGACCCGCAGCGCGGAGCAAAAGAGTCGGACCAGAAGGAACCCCCGTGCAGCAGATCGTCCCCGTACCATCGGGACGGTAATAAAGTTCAACCCGCAGCATGGGTGGGGCTTTATAAAGGACCGGAACACCATGGGTGACGTCTTCGTTACCCGACGGGACGTCGAGTCCCACCTGCCAGAGGGTCACAAAGGCCGTGACCTCTACGTCGGTGATGAGGTAACGTTCACCCGGCACAAGTGTGCCAAGGGACCTTACGCCCTCCACGTGCATCGCCTGACAGAGGAGGAGTTGCGGTGTAGGGAGGAAGAGCCAGAAGACCCGGACGGGTTCAAGGCTAGGAGGTACTACGATTAAGAACAGTAGTAAAGAAAAACTGTATATAGTTACCCGTCGGGGTACCTAAGCAACCGTTGCTGCTAAAGTAGTCCCCGTTGGGACCAGTGAACTGTTTACCTGTGTGTCCCCTATCCATACCAGGCTGAGGACTGTGTGCAGCCATCCCTTTCCCTTTACCTGGCCGGGGACTGAGAACGGCCAAAATTCCCCTGTACATAGTTGCGCTTCCTAAAGCGCCCCCTACCGGTTTTATATGAGAAACTGTTTTTCAAAAGACTGTCGCACTTTACCTGGTCACGAGTTGCACGGTGACCAGAGGAGGAAGAAAGAAAGAGACGACGAGAAAGTTTTATATATATATGTTTTATATGTTTTACATGTTTATAAAAATTTGTATGTTTTGGTGTTTTATGTCTTGCAGCCCGAGGACGTGCTGTGATTTACCAGGGGGGAATGTAGCACCCTGAGGATTCGGCTGCTACAGGGGTATTGCACCTCAACCCAGAGGTGTGATATTCCACTCCCGGGTAAGGAAGGAGTGTGGAACTGAGCTCAGATAGACTGCATGCACTACATACATCCCATTCCAGAGGAGCAGGCCGACGGCACTCCCACTTAGAAATGTGCAGGTGCGACCGAGCCTGTTCCTGGCTGGAGTGGGAGGGGGGAGGAACATCCCATGTAGTGTAGGGGCAGATAGGGGGAGCAGTCTGGGTAGTGATAGGAGCTCATTGGGTGCTGGTCACCTGAGCTCACACATAGAGGGTGTATATAAGGTGGGCACCATCAAAGATCAGGGTCAGTGAGTTGCAGAAGACAAGTCTGTCAGGTGGAGGAAGGCAAAGGACATCCTGTCAGTAACAGAGAGGAAGAGCAGCCCTGAGGAGAAAGAGAGAGAGGAGCAGTGAGAAAGACCCAGAGGGGGACAAAGAAGGGACCCAAGAACCCAAATCAGATCACCGGGTGAGGAGTCAGCACAAGGGTACCGGAACCCAAACTGGTGGGGGCAGAAAACACATCCCTAGCCAGAGACCGGAGGCTGTGGGCAGCATCTGCCACGGCCACCCACTACATCCACCCTGAAGGCTTACCACATGAAGGGTCAGGGAACCTGAGGCCAAAGGTTGCCCCACAGAAGGCCCGAGGGAGCTGGACCTAGGCGGATCACTGGTGGGGAAGGCAGAAGAAAGGACAGAGGGAGAGCTCAGGGCCACGCTCCGGACTTGTTTGGGGGTTGGCCGGATCCCGGACCTGGTGGATGCAGCACGGCTCGGGAGGTCACTTGGAGCTAGAGTGACCAGGAACATCTGCAGTAAGTAAAGACCCTTAACTGCACAACCCGAGTCTGTCATCATTACCGGCTGCACCGCACCACCACAACCCCCATCCTCTGCGCCTGTCCCCTCTGAGGCTATACCCCACCTGTTGGGGGTTATCCCACCAAGCTGCGCACCCACCATCAGCCTCAGCGGACCCTGCAGCAGCGGCGGCCACAGTGACCGCATCACAACGGGTGGCGTAGTCGACACAACGAACTTTAATAACATCAGTAAGGACTGCCACATAACACTGAGCTTGACGCCCTGGGCACGGGACCGGGTCACAGCCGCTCGGAGACTACAACCCCCCATCTGATCCGGTGCCGGGTATTCCCCTCAAAAAGGAATATGTCCCAGGGGGCGCGTCACACCCCATCTCTAGCAAGTAGTCCATCATATAGGTAATTCATTCCGTGATCCAGAAATCCAAATCCTTGTTGACGGCACCATCGACGTAGCCAGTTGTTCACCTGTAGAATCTTATTCCACCTCATTGTTCCATGGCCATCCACTGGGAGGATGGATGAGAAGACCACCTGCGCTCCCAATTCTTTCACTTTCTTGCCTAAGTCTTCAAAGTCACTGCAGATGGTTTCCAGGTCCTTTCTTGCGGTGTCATTTGTCCCCACATGTATTAGCAGGAATGGGTAGTGATCTGTAGGTCTGAAGAGTCTTGATATCCTGTCAGACACATCTTTAATTTTTGCTCCTGGAAGACAGCACATTTCTCTTGAGGTTATGTCTGGTCTGCAGATAGCGGCCTCTGTTCCTCTTAACAGGGAATCCCCCATGACCACCACTCTCCGTTTTTTCTTCACAACATTCTTCTTTCTCCATCCAGGAGGATTCTGAGGGCTTACAAGGTTATTCATTGCTGGCAAAGTCTTATCTTGCTGTATTTCTTCATGGTTCTCCTGCGTGAGAGCCTGGTACTGGTTCCTGAGCAGTATGGGTGCTGACTGCCTCTCGATCCTCCGGCTTCTGTGGGTCACAGGCTTCCATTCCTCTGTTTCCTCAGGTGCAGAGAGAATTTCTTCTCTTTCTGAATCATGAAGAGATAATTCTGCTCTGTGCTGCTGGGGATCCTGCTCCTCCCTCCATGTAACTCTCAGCCTGTGATCTCCTCCTCTCCTGACATCCTCTGTGCTGCTGGGGATCCTGCTCCTCTCTCCATGTAACTCTCAGCCTGTGATCTCCTCCTCTCCTGACATCCTCTGTGCTGCTGGGGATCCTGCTCCTCCCTCCATGTAACTCTCAGCCTGTGATCTCCTCCTCTCCTGACATCCTCTGTGCTGCTGGAGATCCTGCTCCTCCCTCCATGTAACTCTCAGCCTGTGATCTCCTCCTCTCCTGACATCCTCTGTGCTGCTGGGGATCCCGCTCCTCCCTCCATGTAACTCTCAGCCTGTGATCTCCTTCTCTCCTGACATCCTCTGTGCTGCTGGAGATCCTGCTCCTCCCTCCATGTAACTCTCAGCCTGTGATCTCCTCCTCTCCTGACATCCTCTGTGCTGCTGGGGATCCTGCTCCTCCCTCCATGTAACTCTCAGCCTGTGATCTCCTCCTCTCCTGACATCCTCTGTGCTGCTGGGCATCCTGCTCCCTCCTCCATGTAACTCTCAGCCTGTGATCTCCTCCTCTCCTGACATCCTCTGTGCTGCTGGAGATCCTGCTCCTCCCTCCATGTAACTCTCAGCCTGTGATCTCCTCCTCTCCTGACATCCTCTGTGCTGCTGGGGATCCTGCTCCTCCCTCCATGTAACTCTCATCCTGTGATCTCCTCCTCTCCTGACATCCTCTGTGCTGCTGGGGATCCTGCTCCTCCCTCCATGTAACTCTCAGCCTGTGATCTCCTCCTCTCCTGACATCCTCTGTGCTGCTGGAGATCCTGCTCCCCCTCCATGTAACTCTCAGCCTGTGATCTCCTCCTCTCCTGACATCCTCTGTGCTGCTGGGGATCCTCCTCCTCCCTCCATGTAACTCTCAGCCTGTGATCTCCTCCTCTCCTGACATCCTCTGTGCTGCTGGGGATCCTGCTCCTCTCTCCATGTAACTCTCAGCCTGTGATCTCCTCCTCTCCTGACATCCTCTGTGCTGCTGGAGATCCTGCTCCTCCCTCCATGTAACTCTCAGCCTGTGATCTCCTCCTCTCCTGACATCCTCTGTGCTGCTGGGGATCCTGCTCCTCCCTCCATGTAACTCTCAGCCTGTGATCTCCTCCTCTCCTGACATCCTCTGTGCTGCTGGGCATCCTGCTCCCTCCTCCATGTAACTCTCAGCCTGTGATCTCCTCCTCTCCTGACATCCTCTGTGCTGCTGGAGATCCTGCTCCTCCCTCCATGTAACTCTCAGCCTGTGATCTCCTCCTCTCCTGACATCCTCTGTGCTGCTGGGGATCCTGCTCCTCCCTCCATGTAACTCTCATCCTGTGATCTCCTCCTCTCCTGACATCCTCTGTGCTGCTGGAGATCCTGCTCCTCCCTCCATGTAACTCTCAGCCTGTGATCTCCTCCTCTCCTGACATCCTCTGTGCTGCTGGGGATCCTGCTCCTCCCTCCATGTAACTCTCAGCCTGTGATCTCCTCCTCTCCTGACATCCTCTGTGCTGCTGGGGATCCTGCTCCTCCCTCCATGTAACTCTCAGCCTGTGATCTCCTCCTCTCCTGACATCCTCTGTGCTGCTGGGGATCCTGCTCCCCCCTCCATGTAACTCTCAGCCTGTGATCTCCTCCTCTCCTGACATCCTCTGTGCTGCTGGGGATCCTGCTCCTCCCTCCATGTAACTCTCAGCCTGTGATCTCCTCCTCTCCTGACATCCTCTGTGCTGCTGGGGATCCTGCTCCTCCCTCCATGTAACTCTCAGCCTGTGATCTGCTCCTCTCCTGACATCCTCTGTGCTGCTGGGGATCCTGCTCCTCCCTCCATGTAACTCTCAGCCTGTGATCTCCTCCTCTCCTGACATCCTCTGTGCTGCTGGGGCTCCTGCTCCTCTCTCCATGTAACTCTCAGCCTGTGATCTCCTCCTCTCCTGACATCCTCTGTGCTGCTGGGGATCCTGCTCCTCCCTCCATGTAACTCTCAGCCTGTGATCTCCTCTCCTGACATCCTCTGTGCTGCTGGGGATCCTGCTCCTCCCTCCATGTAACTCTCAGCCTGTGATCTCCTCCTCTCCTGACATCCTCTGTGCTGCTGGGGCTCCTGCTCCTCTCTCCATGTAACTCTCAGCCTGTGATCTCCTCCTCTCCTGACATCCTCTGTGCTGCTGGGGATCCTGCTCCTCCCTCCATGTAACTCTCAGCCTGTCATCTCCTCTCCTGACATCCTCTGTGCTGCTGGGGATCCTGCTCCTCCCTCCATGTAACTCTCAGCCTGTGATCTCCTCTCCTGACATCCTCTGTGCTGCTGGGGATCCTGCTCCATCCTCCATGTAACTCTCAGCCTGTGATCTCCTCCTCTCCTGACATCCTCTGTGCTGCTGGAGATCCTGCTCCTCCCTCCATGTAACTCTCAGCCTGTGATCTCCTCCTCTCCTGACATCCTCTGTGCTGCTGGGGATCCTGCTCCTCTCTCCATGTAACTCTCAGCCTGTGATCTCCTCCTCTCCTGACATCCTCTGTGCTGCTGGAGATCCTGCTCCTCCCTCCATGTAACTCTCAGCCTGTGATCTCCTCCTCTCCTGACATCCTCTGTGCTGCTGGGGATCCTGCTCCTCTCTCCATGTAACTCTCAGCCTGTGATCTCCTCCTCTCCTGACATCCTCTGTGCTGCTGGGGATCCTGCTCCTCCCTCCATGTAACTCTCAGCCTGTGATCTCCTCCTCTCCTGACATCCTCTGTGCTGCTGGGGATCCTGCTTCTCCCTCCATGTAACTCTCAGCCTGTGATCTCCTCCTCTCCTGACATCCTCTGTGCTGCTGGAGATCCTGCTCCTCCCTCCATGTAACTCTCAGCTTGTGATCTCCTCCTCTCCTGACATCCTCTGTGCTGCTGGGGATCCTGCTCCTCCCTCCATGTAACTCTCAGCCTGTGATCTCCTCCTCTCCTGACATCCTCTGTGCTGCTGGAGATCCTCCTCCTCTCTCCATGTAACTCTCAGCCTGTGATCTCCTTCTCTCCTGACATCCTCTGTGCTGCTGGGGATCCTGCTCCTCTCTCCATGTAACTCTCAGCCTGTGATCTCCTCCTCTCCTGACATCCTCTGTGCTGCTGGGGCTCCTGCTCCTCCCTCCATGTAACTCTCAGCCTGTGATCTCCTCCTCTCCTGACATCCTCTGTGCTGCTGGAGATCCTGCTCCTCTCTCCATGTAACTCTCAGCCTGTGATCTCCTCCTCTCCTGACATCCTCTGTGCTGCTGGGGATCCTGCTCCTCCCTCCATGTAACTCTCAGCCTGTGATCTCCTCTCCTGACATCCTCTGTGCTGCTGGGGATCCTGCTCCATCCTCCATGTAACTCTCAGCCTGTGATCTCCTCCTCTCCTGACATCCTCTGTGCTGCTGGAGATCCTGCTCCTCCCTCCATGTAACTCTCAGCCTGTGATCTCCTCCTCTCCTGACATCCTCTGTGCTGCTGGGGATCCTGCTCCTCTCTACATGTAACTCTCAGCCTGTGATCTCCTCCTCTCCTGACATCCTCTGTGCTGCTGGGGATCCTGCTCCTCCCTCCATGTAACTCTCAGCCTGTGATCTCCTCCTCTCCTGACATCCTCTGTGCTGCTGGAGATCCTGCTCCTCTCTCCATGTAACTCTCAGCCTGTGATCTCCTCCTCTCCTGACATCCTCTGTGCTGCTGGGGATCCTGCTCCTCCCTCCATGTAACTCTCAGCCTGTGATCTCCTCCTCTCCTGACATCCTCTGTGCTGCTGGGGATCTTGCTCCCTCCTCCATGTAACTCTCAGCCTGTGATCTTCTCCTCTCCTGACATCCTCTGTGCTGCTGGGGATCCTGCTCCTCCCTCCATGTAACTCTCAGCCTGTGATCTCCTCCTCTCCTGACATCCTCTGCGCTGCTGGGGATCCTGCTCCTCCCTCCATGTAACTCTCAGCCTGTGATCTCCTCCTCTCCTGACATCCTCTGTGCTGCTGGGGATCCTGCTCCCCCCTCCATGTAACTCTCAGCCTGTGATCTCCTCCTCTCCTGACATCCTCTGTGCTGCTGGGGATCCTGCTCCTCCCTCCATGTAACTCTCAGCCTGTGATCTCCTCCTCTCCTGACATCCTCTGTGCTGCTGGGGATCCTGCTCCTCCCTCCATGTAACACTCAGCCTGTGATCTCCTCCTCTCCTGACATCCTCTGTGCTGCTGGGGATCCTGCTCCCCCCTCCATGTAACTCTCAGCCTGTGATCTCCTCCTCTCCTGACATCCTCTGTGCTGCTGGGGATCCTGCTCCCCCTCCATGTAACTCTCAGCCTGTGATCTCCTCCTCTCCTGACATCCTCTGTGCTGCTGGGGATCCTGCTCCCTCCTCCATGTAACTCTCAGCCTGTGATCTCCTCTCCTGACATCCTCTGTGCTGCTGGGGATCCTGCTCCTCTCTCCATGTAACTCTCAGCCTGTGATCTCCTCCTCTCCTGACATCCTCTGTGCTGCTGGGGATCCTGCTCCCCCTCCATGTAACTCTCAGCCTGTGATCTCCTCCTCTCCTGACATCCTCTGTGCTGCTGGGGATCCTGCTCCTCTCTCCATGTAACTCTCAGCCTGTGATCTCCTCCTCTCCTGACATCCTCTGTGCTGCTGGAGATCCTGCTCCTCCCTCCATGTAACTCTCAGCCTGTGATCTCCTTCTCTCCTGACATCCTCTGTGCTGCTGGGGATCCTGCTTCTCCCTCCATGTAACTCTCAGCCTGTGATCTCCTCCTCTCCTGACATCCTCTGTGCTGCTGGAGATCCTGCTCCTCCCTCCATGTAACTCTCAGCCTGTGATCTCCTCCTCTCCTGACATCCTCTGTGCTGCTGGAGATCCTGCTCCTCCCTCCATGTAACTCTCAGCCTGTGATCTCCTCCTCTCCTGACATCCTCTGTGCTGCTGGGGATCCTGCTCCTCCCTCCATGTAACTCTCAGCCTGTGATCTCCTCCTCTCCTGACATCCTCTGTGCTGCTGGGGATCCTGCTCCTCCCTCCATGTAACTCTCAGCCTGTGTTCTCCTCCTCTCCTGACATCCTCTGTGCTGCTGGGGATCCTGCTCCTCCCTCCATGTAACTCTCAGCCTGTGATCTCCTCCTCTCCTGACATCCTCTGTGCTGCTGGAGATCCTGCTCCTCCCTCCATGTAACTCTCAGCCTGTGATCTCCTCCTCTCCTGACATCCTCTGTGCTGCTGGGGATCCTGCTCCTCCCTCCATGTAACTCTCAGCCTGTGATCTCCTCCTCTCCTGACATCCTCTGTGCTGCTGGGGATCCTGCTCCTCTCTCCATGTAACTCTCAGCCTGTGATCTCCTCCTCTCCTGACATCCTCTGTGCTGCTGGAGATCCTGCTCCTCCCTCCATGTAACTCTCAGCCTGTGATCTCCTCCTCTCCTGACATCCTCTGTGCTGCTGGGGATCCTGCTCCTCCCTCCATGTAACTCTCAGCCTGTGATCTCCTCTCCTGACATCCTCTGTGCTGCTGGAGATCCTGCTCCTCCCTCCATGTAACTCTCAGCCTGTGATCTCCTCCTCTCCTGACATCCTCTGTGCTGCTGGAGATCCTGCTCCTCCCTCCATGTAACTCTCAGCCTGTGATCTCCTCCTCTCCTGACATCCTCTGTGCTGCTGGGATCCTGCTCCTCTCTCCATGTAACTCTCAGCCTGTGATCTCCTCTCTCCTGACATCCTCTGTGCTGCTGGGGATCCTGCTCCTCTCTCCATGTAACTCTCAGCCTGTGATCTCCTCCTCTCCTGACATCCTCTGTGCTGCTGGGGATCCTGCTCCTCCCTCCATGTAACTCTCAGCCTGTGATCTCCTCTCCTGACATCCTCTGTGCTGCTGGGGATCCTGCTCCTCCCTCCATGTAACTCTCAGCCTGTGATCTCCTCCTCTCCTGACATCCTCTGTGCTGCTGGGGATCCTGCTCCTCCCTCCATGTAACTCTCAGCCTGTGATCTCCTGCTCTCCTGACATCCTCTGTGCTGCTGGGGATCCTGCTCCTCCCTCCATGTAACTCTCAGCCTGTGATCTCCTCTCTCCTGACATCCTCTGTGCTGCTGGGGATCCTGCTCCTCCCTCCATGTAACTCTCAGCCTGTGATCTCCTGCCTCTCCTGACATCCTCTGTGCTGCTGGGGATCCTGCTCCTCCCTCCATGTAACTCTCAGCCTGTGATCTCCTCCTCTCCTGACATCCTCTGTGCTGCTGGGGATCCTGCTCCTCCCTCCATGTAACTCTCAGCCTGTGATCTCCTCCTCTCCTGACATCCTCTGTGCTGCTGGGGATCCTGCTCCTCCCTCCATGTAACTCTCAGCCTGTGATCTCCTCCTCTCCTGACATCCTCTGTGCTGCTGGGGATCCTGCTCCTCCCTCCATGTAACTCTCAGCCTGTGATCTCCTCCTCTCCTGACATCCTCTGTGCTGCTGGGGATCCTGCTCCTCCCTCCATGTAACTCTCAGCCTGTGATCTCCTCCTCTCCTGACATCCTCTGTGCTGCTGGGGATCCTGCTCCTCTCTCCATGTAACTCTCAGCCTGTGATCTCCTCCTCTCCTGACATCCTCTGTGCTGCTGGGGATCCTGCTCCTCCCTCCATGTAACTCTCAGCCTGTGATCTCCTCCTCTCCTGACATCCTCTGTGCTGCTGGGGATCCTGCTCCCCCCTCCATGTAACTCTCAGCCTGTGATCTCCTCCTCTCCTGACATCCTCTGTGCTGCTGGGGATCCTGCTCCTCCCTCCATGTAACTCTCAGCCTGTGATCTCCTCCTCTCCTGACATCCTCTGTGCTGCTGGGGATCCTGCTCCTCCCTCCATGTAACTCTCAGCCTGTGATCTCCTCCTCTCCTGACATCCTCTGTGCTGCTGGGGATCCTGCTCCTCCCTCCATGTAACTCTCAGCCTGTGATCTCCTCCTCTCCTGACATCCTCTGTGCTGCTGGGGATCCTGCTCCTCCCTCCATGTAACTCTCAGCCTGTGATCTCCTCCTCTCCTGACATCCTCTGTGCTGCTGGGGATCCTGCTCCTCCCTCCATGTAACTCTCAGCCTGTGATCTCCTCCTCTCCTGACATCCTCTGTGCTGCTGGGGATCCTGCTCCTCTCTCCATGTAACTCTCAGCCTGTGATCTCCTCCTCTCCTGACATCCTCTGTGCTGCTGGGGATCCTGCTCCTCCCTCCATGTAACTCTCAGCCTGTGATCTCCTCCTCTCCTGACATCCTCTGTGCTGCTGGGGATCCTGCTCCCTCCTCCATGTAACTCTCAGCCTGTGATCTCCTCCTCTCCTGACATCCTCTGTGCTGCTGGGGATCCTGCTCCTCTCTCCATGTAACTCTCAGCCTGTGATCTCCTCCTCTCCTGACATCCTCTGTGCTGCTGGGGATCCTGCTCCTCCCTCCATGTAACTCTCAGCCTGTGATCTCCTCCTCTCCTGACATCCTCTGTGCTGCTGGGGATCCTGCTCCTCCCTCCATGTAACTCTCAGCCTGTGATCTCCTCCTCTCCTGACATCCTCTGTGCTGCTGGGGATCCTGCTCCCTCCCTCCATGTAACTCTCAGCCTGTGATCTCCTCCTCTCCTGACATCCTCTGTGCTGCTGGGGATCCTGCTCCTCCCTCCATGTAACTCTCAGCCTGTGATCTCCTCCTCTCCTGACATCCTCTGTGCTGCTGGGGATCCTGCTCCTCCCTCCATGTAACTCTCAGCCTGTGATCTCCTTCCTCTCCTGACATCCTCTGTGCTGCTGGGGATCCTGCTCCTCCCTCCATGTAACTCTCAGCCTGTGATCTCCTCCTCTCCTGACATCCTCTGTGCTGCTGGGGATCCTGCTCCTCCCTCCATGTAACTCTCAGCCTGTGATCTCCTCCTCTCCTGACATCCTCTGTGCTGCTGGGGATCCTGCTCCTCCCTCCATGTAACTCTCAGCCTGTGATCTCCTCCTCTCCTGACATCCTCTGTGCTGCTGGGGATCCTGCTCCTCCCTCCATGTAACTCTCAGCCTGTGATCTCCTCCTCTCCTGACATCCTCTGTGCTGCTGGGGATCCTGCTCCTCCCTCCATGTAACTCTCAGCCTGTGATCTCCTCCTCTCCTGACATCCTCTGTGCTGCTGGGGATCCTGCTCCTCCCTCCATGTAACTCTCAGCCTGTGATCTCCTCCTCTCCTGACATCCTCTGTGCTGCTGGGGATCCTGCTCCTCCCTCCATGTAACTCTCAGCCTGTGATCTCCTCCTCTCCTGACATCCTCTGTGCTGCTGGGGATCCTGCTCCTCCCTCCATGTAACTCTCAGCCTGTGATCTCCTCCTCTCCTGACATCCTCTGTGCTGCTGGGGATCCTGCTCCTCCCTCCATGTAACTCTCAGCCTGTGATCTCCTCCTCTCCTGACATCCTCTGTGCTGCTGGGGATCCTGCTCCTCCCTCCATGTAACTCTCAGCCTGTGATCTCCTCCTCTCCTGACATCCTCTGTGCTGCTGGGGATCCTGCTCCTCCCTCCATGTAACTCTCAGCCTGTGATCTCCTCCTCTCCTGACATCCTCTGTGCTGCTGGGGATCCTGCTCCTCCCTCCATGTAACTCTCAGCCTGTGATCTCCTCCTCTCCTGACATCCTCTGTGCTGCTGGGGATCCTGCTCCTCCCTCCATGTAACTCTCAGCCTGTGATCTCCTCCTCTCCTGACATCCTCTGTGCTGCTGGGGATCCTGCTCCTCCCTCCATGTAACTCTCAGCCTGTGATCTCCTCCTCTCCTGACATCCTCTGTGCTGCTGGGGATCCTGCTCCTCCCTCCATGTAACTCTCAGCCTGTGATCTCCTCCTCTCCTGACATCCTCTGTGCTGCTGGGGATCCTGCTCCTCCCTCCATGTAACTCTCAGCCTGTGATCTCCTCCTCTCCTGACATCCTCTGTGCTGCTGGGGATCCTGCTCCTCCCTCCATGTAACTCTCAGCCTGTGATCTCCTCCTCTCCTGACATCCTCTGTGCTGCTGGGGATCCTGCTCCTCCCTCCATGTAACTCTCAGCCTGTGATCTCCTCCTCTCCTGACATCCTCTGTGCTGCTGGGGATCCTGCTCCTCCCTCCATGTAACTCTCAGCCTGTGATCTCCTCCTCTCCTGACATCCTCTGTGCTGCTGGGGATCCTGCTCCTCCCTCCATGTAACTCTCAGCCTGTGATCTCCTCCTCTCCTGACATCCTCTGTGCTGCTGGGGATCCTGCTCCTCCCTCCATGTAACTCTCAGCCTGTGATCTCCTCCTCTCCTGACATCCTCTGTGCTGCTGGGGATCCTGCTCCTCCCTCCATGTAACTCTCAGCCTGTGATCTCCTCCTCTCCTGACATCCTCTGTGCTGCTGGGGATCCTGCTCCTCCCTCCATGTAACTCTCAGCCTGTGATCTCCTCCTCTCCTGACATCCTCTGTGCTGCTGGGGATCCTGCTCCTCCCTCCATGTAACTCTCAGCCTGTGATCTCCTCCTCTCCTGACATCCTCTGTGCTGCTGGGGATCCTGCTCCTCCCTCCATGTAACTCTCAGCCTGTGATCTCCTCCTCTCCTGACATCCTCTGTGCTGCTGGGAATCCTGCTCCTCCCTCCATGTAACTCTCAGCCTGTGATCTCCTCCTCTCCTGACATCCTCTGTGCTGCTGGGGATCCTGCTCCTCCCTCCATGTAACTCTCAGCCTGTGATCTCCTCCTCTCCTGACATCCTCTGTGCTGCTGGGGATCCTGCTCCTCCCTCCATGTAACTCTCAGCCTGTGATCTCCTCCTCTCCTGACATCCTCTGTGCTGCTGGGGATCCTGCTCCTCCCTCCATGTAACTCTCAGCCTGTGATCTCCTCCTCTCCTGACATCCTCTGTGCTGCTGGGGATCCTGCTCCTCCCTCCATGTAACTCTCAGCCTGTGATCTCCTCCTCTCCTGACATCCTCTGTGCTGCTGGGGATCCTGCTCCCTCCTCCATGTAACTCTCAGCCTGTGATCTCCTCCTCTCCTGACATCCTCTGTGCTGCTGGGGATCCTGCTCCTCCCTCCATGTAACTCTCAGCCTGTGATCTCCTCCTCTCCTGACATCCTCTGTGCTGCTGGGGATCCTGCTCCTCCCTCCATGTAACTCTCAGCCTGTGATCTCCTCCTCTCCTGACATCCTCTGTGCTGCTGGGGATCCTGCTCCTCCCTCCATGTAACTCTCAGCCTGTGATCTCCTCCTCTCCTGACATCCTCTGTGCTGCTGGGGATCCTGCTCCTCCCTCCATGTAACTCTCAGCCTGTGATCTCCTCCTCTCCTGACATCCTCTGTGCTGCTGGGGATCCTGCTCCTCCCTCCATGTAACTCTCAGCCTGTGATCTCCTCCTCTCCTGACATCCTCTGTGCTGCTGGGGATCCTGCTCCTCCCTCCATGTAACTCTCAG